>NW_005842621.1:833316-871398 GCF_000455745.1 Alligator sinensis | reverse complement strand
GATCAGTCTAAAAATCTCATTCACTCAGTAACAAAACACAACTCAAGTGGAGCCTGAGCCTCTTTTGTATGAATGATGATTTTGAATCCCAAGTAAATTGCTCTAGATGGCATCTCCATCGTGCTACACTCTCGCACTCCTAATCCAAGAGTCTTGTGGCCTCAGATGGTAATTACCCATCACAAAAGGCCTTAATCATATTCCACATATCCCCTCGATGTGGCCTTGTTCATGCTAGCCTTTCAGAAAGCAAAACAGAGGAATCCTACTTGCACATTGTTTTGAAAACTGCAAGAATAAAAACATCGTTGCTAAAAAAAGATAAAATAAAATAAATGGCCTTTCAGACTTCTCCAAACCAATAAAAATGGCTGGGGTACAAGCAGCTTCTCTCCTCATTTAACATACATTGAGACCATTTAAACATCTTGTAATATTTTAAACATTTTTGCAGGGGTTTTTAAACATTTTTATACGAGAAGAAAGCAAACATTTGCTAGGAGAGAAATAATCGGCCAAGTGTTATTAATCATCTTTATTAAGTAGCATGTGCTGAATAAAAGGCATACTATTAAACTAACGATTACAGTTAGATCATCTCAGCAACAACCACAAAAATGGAAGTTTGAAGTGGCTTTTTTTTTTTTCCTACATTGCTGGGTTTCCAAGCTATAAAGCCAAAAAAACACACACGCAAATTATTGTTATTCACTGACACTAAAAGAGATGCCACTTTCCTATTAAGGATGGACATTGGGGATTATGCATTCTTCTAAAAAATAAATAAAAAAGGCACTGGCATAGATTATGTGTTGATTGAACATCTAGGAGGCATTATTGGTATTCAGTAAAGTAGGTTTTGCAACAATGACTTGACAAAGCCTTGACACAAAAAGTACTTCTACCTGCTGTCAATCACTCACTCTCTTGACAGTTCAAGTGCACATCCTTTCAGGGAGAACTTCAATCAACATTAGCACTCAAAATACAGTGCACAATGTCACTGCTTCAGAAATTGAAGTGAAAATAAATGTGTGAAGTGGCAAGCAAAGGTAGAACAGTATCAGCCACAGAGGAGCCTGAATACATACGCGCGGGAGGAGGAGATCATTTGGCCACACCGAGGACGGCAGTGCCTCTCTCGGGGGTCTCAAGTTGTCCTTTTCCCTTGGGAAAAAAATTAATCCCTCTCCGTTCACCCAAAAGGAAGGAGGTGGCACAGAGAAAAAGAGGTTTCACCGTCTCACAGAGAGTGCGGGCTCTTCCAGGATTTTGCGGCGAGGACAGAGACATCTCGTGCCTTTGGAGGATCACCGCTAACTGCTGCTTCAGTCTCTCGCTGTTACCAACTCTCTTCTCCATGGCGCAGCCAACGCGTCCTTCTCGTCACCAAGGCCCCTGTTCAGATTTCTCTTCCGCTCCCCTGGCCCCGCTCTTCACCGCTCCCTCTTCCCCCCGACCCCTCCAGCGCGTCTTACTACATCCAGAAGCATCAGCAATCCCGCGGTTCGAGGACGATCACTGATGGGCCTCGAGGTGACTTAAGAGCCCCATCCTCGAGCCGCAGAGCTGCCTGGAACAACGGCAGATCCAGAACTACTACTGAAAGACCCAAGAATTTGGACAACATTTCCACCCTATCAAATACTTGGCTTTTTCAGTATTATTTAAGAAGGAAAAGAGTATCCCCCCTCCATAATGGCCTATTGCAAGATCAGCTCAGCGTGAGGACCACCCCTAAGCACTGCAGCTTGACATTTGAGTGGATGGATGGGAGCAACAAGGAAGGAAAATGCAAAAGGTAACAACACCTATATCACGTGATCTCGTATCATGTACCATTTACACAAACACACACTTAATAACCTATCCTTTGTATTACCTATACATATACTCATCTGTGCCCATTTATAGGTGGATGCATGTGCATTATGTGGACGTATATTTTTATATATACATACACATACGTTGAATCTGTATATAGCTGCTTGCATTTTGAGGTGCCCAGTCTAAGACAAGTGCCTGTATCAGACAAATCACCAGGGCATTTGGCAGCATTTATTAAACCTTGAGAGTCTCTGCAGCCAAAATTACCCTGCCAGCTCTAAAGACTGCGATTCTGCCAACTCAGGGTTGAGTCTCATTGGAAAGGACCTGCATGGATAAGGCTGTACTGTTGTACCATTTTATGGATATCTGCCTGGCATTTAATTTTGGGTCCATCACAGTTACCCTTAGAAGAAAATCCACGAAGAGCCTGTAGCCACGTGATCTTATTAGCAGACAGCTATCACATTTTAGACCAGTTGGAGTCATTTTTAGGGTTCCTGCTAGCTCCTAAGAGAAGGCTGGATAGAGGATATTGGTTTCAGTGCTGTCACTCTGGTACCATCCACGGGCAATTAAAGTTTGCTCAACATTTGTTTTTAAAAGAATAAAAGTATCATGACAAATCTGGTATAGCAGAGACCACAAACTGGTCTGGCCTGAAGGATACTGTGAAGGTCTATATGGTGCACTGGCTTTTCTGGGGAAGCTTGCACTGAGAGGACCCCTCTGCTAATTTTGTAAAAAGATTTTAATTAACTGATGTGCAGGTCATGCACATTTTTCTGCAGACTCTATAGCCTGCCGGCATTGTGCGTCTCTTGGGAGAGCGTAGGACAAATGGCCCCATGTACAAAGTGCAAGGAAAGAAGAAATAAGATTGATCGATTTGAAAAAGCTCCTGCTTTTCACACAGTCCAGAGGACCCAGATTTTGTTTATGCAAAATATAACATCTTGTGCAGTTGGAGTCTTGTCCTCACCCAAATTCTGGCCTTTTCTTTATGCTTTCCCTCTCACCAGTCTATGATGTAAATCCTATGCTAGAAGCCCCTCTGGGCTTTGGGCTGATTGCCTCTTTGGGGCAAGGATCATTGTATCTGCAAACAGCGCGTGCAACAATTCAAGCAACAGCAACAAGCAGCGGGCCAGGCGGACCGGTGGGATGTGCGGCTGCTACGGCTGAGAAACTATCTGGAGTGCAAAGGTGCTGGTGCCCTTTCTCCAGCAGCCCGAATGGCGGAAAGGTGCCAAGTGTGCAGAGAAGTAGCACCCAGGCAAAGAAATGTGCCAAAATGCAGGATACCTGCCTCATAAGGAGAAAAAGTGGCAGGTGTAGGACCCAAATGCTTCCAGTGGCTGCCACCTGGGACTAGAAAGCAGCATTTGCAAGTCATAGCAGATTTTGTAAGTCATACAAGGGGGTGGAGGAAAAGGACCAGAACGCGAAGGGAGGAGCTGCACTACGAAGCGGTGACCGATGAGGGGATGATAGCATAGGTCAGGACGGATCGAAGAACTGGGGGTGGGCAGTAAGAGGCAGTGGCAGGGGAATGGGACCTGAACACAGTGTAGGACTTTGTGTGCATTTGCGGGCTTCTCCAAACATCATCACACCTTGTGCACACAATATTTAACGTAACAGAGGAGGCTGCAAAAAGCAGCACGTAAGCCATGCCGAAGATAAGACGAAACATTCTGACTCTCAAATTGAGGGTGAAAAGCATTCAGATTCCACAAGAAACCACCAGGCTCACTAATGAGCAGATTTGAAGCTACTTAGAGGAAACAGCATCAGAAAAGGATGTTCATCACCCTGGGCAGGCCACACAAATTAAAAGAAAGTAGAGCTGTGAATTACAATGAACAGAGACTAAATAGCTGCCTGCATTGGATTAAAGGATTTAAATTGTCAGCTTGATGTATAATGAATGTGAAAACCCAGCACTTAATTAAATGGCACATGATAGAATAACTTTGTTATGCTTTAAACTGCTTAAGTTATCAAAGTATTCCTCAGATTTAGCAATTGTTTAGCGGTATCTCTCCCCCCCCCAACGTGCACTGAGACATTGGTCAATTAGACTCGATTCAGTCTTTGCAGAACATGGAGGTTTGGTTTTTTTTTTTTTACTCTGCAGTCTGTTTTCAGTCACCATTAGTGACATCCTAGGAGCGTTCAGCTCTCATGTGCGGCTGAGACACGACGGTGCGCTCCCGGGTGCCCTCAGGCATCCGTGTCGAAATGCTGCCACCGTACCAGGAGGATGGCCTAGAACGAAACTGCCCAACCTCTCCCCCGAGACTGCTGTGAAGTCGTGCCAACCACAGACAACACGGGAGAAGGATCCCGGTGAGCTAGCACCATGCCCCGAGCATGAGGCACGCGACCCTCTGGTTGTGCTCTTCCAGTCTGGCAGTTTCCGTCTTCGGCCTCCTTCCTTCAAGGAGCAGCTTTAGCTCAGGAAGCAACAGACTTAAATGACGGACAAGGTGCAGGGCACGTGCAGCAGGTCTTGCGGCAGCTTTTATTTGCATCAGACCTAGCTGCACCTTCTCAGCCCATGTGTTTCACCTGCCTTTGTCCACAGGAGAGAGGAGCTGAAGCTTTGTGAGCAATAGAGAGGAACCAGTCAGCAGCACAGTCTTTTGGATGAGTGGCTGGATGACGACTTGACAACCGGGCACTTGTGAATCAAATCTTAGGTCAAATGTGAACGTAACACAATGAGCAATTACTTAAAAAAAATAAATAAATAAATACTTACAGCTACCGCTATTCTTCCTAGGACATGTTCGGGAATTTTTCTATAAACATCCAAGGAGCCGCCTGCAGAGACAAATGCAATGTGCTCAGTTAAGCAACAATAAAATGCTAGCCTAGATTCGAAGTCACAAGGGCTTTTCTGCCCTTTGTTTATTAACGAAGATGCCATAAATGAGGCAAGAGTAGGTGTGTTGGAAACAGTTGACCTTCAAGACAAGTCTGAACAAAGACACAAGAGAACTCGAAGCTTTTCTTTCCTACCTGTGCTATCTTTTTATTTGCAAAGTCACAACTACGGTATTTCTGCACGCCCCAAAAATAAGACCTTGTTTTAGGAAGGCATATTATGAGGGGAGGGGAGGGGAGGGGAGTGGAGGGGGGACGATTTTTCTAGGCACAGCCTACAGCTGGCTTTTTCATGGAAAGGCTCTATTGCAAAAAGTCCCAGTCAGCAATCTGACAGCAGCTGCAAAAGGGTTACCGTTGGACTCCATCCCTCCTGCTTACTTGCTTAAAACCCACAACCCGATCCTGAAAGGCTGAACTTTGCGGGGGGAAGTGCACGTGTGTTGTGAGTAAATACAGTAATATGTTTTCTGACAACTCCCACGCTGAAGGGTAAGAAAGCAGGAGGCAGATTTTACCCACGAGAATGGAGCACCAGATCTGGTGCAATTTAAAATTTAATTTGCAGCAGATTAAAGAGGCACGAGAAACAATTACAGCACATTATAAAGTTGAGGGCAGCAGCAATGCCGTGTCCCGACGAGCCTAGTAAAAGGGATGTTGGCAGCAACTGATGGCACCTGGCACAGCACCACGGGCCTGACAGAAGTCCATCTTTCCTCAAAGGCCAAACCGAAACGATTCGGTGGCACCCTGCTCTGAAGGATGTCTGGTGTCATGGTGGCAGCGTCCACTGCTGGATGACGGTCCCTATCTGCCGTGCCGAGGGGGTGAGGAGCCCTGGCCCTTCCTAGCTCCTAACAAGGGGCCAGGCCCTCTCACGGGAACAGAAGGAAGTTTCCTTTTACCCAGGAAATGTGTGCCCGGTCAATAAGAGATGCTCCCATCCCATGTTAACACATTCATACTTGGACATAAAAGCAAATTTAAAATTGAGAATAAGAACGGCCATTCAGCGGTGACAAGGTCCGATCCTCCTTGATTATATTTACAAGCCTATGGGTTAGTTTTGTACAAAACGTGGTCTGTTGTCTCACATTCGGGAGCCAAGCCTTACACTCGAAACACAGAGAGTGCAGCGAGGGGGAAGGAGCATCAAAGAGCTCGTCTTTCTGCCTTACTAGGAAAATTAACAGGCCTTTTAATTGGGCAGAGCAGAAAAGCGAAAAGAGAAATAGAAATGGAGCTAGGCAGCAATGGTTACATCATATAGACAGCAACATCTATCTATCTATCTATCTATACCATATAGACTAACCCAAGTGAATCATCCATCCATCCACATTGTATAGACTAACCCTAAAAGATTATCTATCTATCTATCTGTCTATCTATCTATCTATCTATCTACACCATATAGACTAACCCAAGTAAATCATCCATCCATCCATCCATCCATCCACATTGTACAGACTAACCCTAAAATATTATCTATCTATCTATCTATCACATACATTTATGTTAAGAAAAGCTCTGCCCACAAGGTTGTAACTGCGGTGCCTAGAAGACAAGCTTCCAAATCCACATGAGGCATCTAATGTCTTTCCCGATCTTCGAGGACGTCAAGAAGCTGCGGTTCCCATTGACTTCTTTGGGATGTGTGGGTGGCTTGGCAATTCAGGGGAAGATGGACATAAAAACACAACCCAGCACCCCACCATTTCACCACCTTTATTTACTCAAGTAGCATTTTTATTACAGATGTAAAAGTGCAAAGATGAGGAAGTCTCATTTTATGTCCCCCATTGATCTCCAAGATCAATTAGCAGATCCACGGATGAGCGAGGTCAAGCGGTTCAAGCTCTGTGCGGCACTGTTCACAGCCCACGACTCGTGCAGCTTTTGCTGCTTTCCTCCCCATCGGAGCAGAACCGCACGCCGTACAAAACCGACCATGTTTTGACTCTACATACATACGTTTTCCCAAACAGATGGATGCAGCGTTGAGCTAACCTTTGCTATCCATCTGTTATTAGCTTCTCCGTGAAGGAGGTATTTGTTTGCACAGCCATCTGTGGGATTCACTGGCACGGGACACTTTCGAGGCAAACCTTTTAATGGGATGTTTGCAAAAGACTGGCTCTCCACAAACCGTTGCAGATACCTGTTCCCAGAAACGGAAACTGGCCAAAAAGGGGCCACGGTGGGGGGGGAGGGAGGCCTGCTTAAAGGCGGTTCACCTGCATGGTTATGCGTGCCACCTCCCTTGCTCTGCCCCTTCCCCTGCATGCTTAAATAGCAAAAATAAAGCTCGGAAGAGAAGGGTTGGCAATGTCCCAACTATTTAGCAAATCATTATTTGTGTCACTGCCAGAGGGAGCATACAACATTCAGGCACAGTCACGTGAAGTTACCATCAGGTAAAGGAAGGCAGAAATTTGCTGCTAGGAGCTACGCCGTGGTCACTACCCGTGAACGGTAGTGGGACCCACCCGACAGCAGCTTACCCGCCAGTGAAGGGCTAGCTCCAAAATCCTACAAAGTCGGAGCATGCACGTAGCTGCTACGCTGTAATTCCCACCCTTGTTTTTCTTGTAACTTGATCATGTGCTTTGCCCCTGTGTGGATTGCAGGTCATCTCCATACGCGTGCCAGTCATTGTTGCACGGTCAGCAGATGCCACTGTTATGCAACATCACAAGAGAGAAGCACAGCCTAAAGGCTTGACTGTCCTCGTTCAGGAATTAAAACTGCAGTGCTTTTATGAGCAAGCAATTCTGCCTTTTTTTTTTAATTGCATCTGAGCTTGCAGGAGCACACGCAGCCTCCGGTCTTCAGACTTGAGGCCAGTGATTCTCAACCAGGGTGTTGTGACACCCTGGGGTGCGTCGAGATCCTTTCAAAGGTGCCATGCACTGCAGTGTTAGTGCTGTTAGTACTGTTAGGTGTGCAAACATGGTTCACAGGATGAGGCCAGAGGTTTCAAATTGAAATTCAACATGTTAAACATTTTGATGTGGGCTTTCTCTGCAACAGAAGGACTGCTCTAGTATTTTTCTGTAGTCAAAAACCCTGAGTGGAAGCTGAGAGCTGGCATTTTCCAAGAAGTGCCTAAGGGCGGGTTGCCTCGAGTCTAAAAGGGTTGAGAACCACTGTTTTAAGCAAATGAACTCTTCAGAGCTTGCAAGTACTTCTTGGTGTGCCGACCCAGCTGGCACGCACATGCAAATACCAACTGACAGTGTGAGCTCACACTCCTGAGTGCATTAGTGATGACACAAGTACGGGAAACTAGAGCCTCTGAGCAATGCTTGTTTAGTGCAAGAGCACCAATGAATTCCACACTTGGGTTTTGCTGAATGAATATCATCCTTTTTAATTAACCTTGTTACATTTGGGAGAACAGAATCAAGACTCATCTTTGTAACTGGGTTGCAATGAACTTCAGGGCAGGGACGTGCACAGCAAAAAGAGCAACGACTTGTAACAAGACTAGATTGTTCTAATAACCAGAGAGCTATTAATACACGAAGGAAAATGAAGGACTTTGTGTTCCTCAAGAGAAATAAAAATGGAACTAGGCAGCAATGGTTACATACAGACAGCAATATCTATCTCTATATAGATAGATAGAAAGAAAGAATAGATCTATATCTATCACATATATTTATTTATATGATTTATGCATATTTCCTGAAAGACAGCCCTCTTTGCATGACTATTTTTATTAGCTTATTTGTAAGACTCCTACTTCTTCACATCCAACTCAACTGAACCTTAGAAGGAAAAAAAACCTGGCTAGGCCAGAAAACGCTGGCTCTTGAGAAATTCTTGTTGAGAGTCATGGACTATTACTTTAATAATGTAAGGACATCAGGAAATTCAGACTCTAATGCTGGAAAGTATTTTAGTTCTAGTGTACCAGACACGAGGGGACTTCATCAGTCATGAGAGAGAGACTCTCAGAGTTGATACACAGCAGAAAGCAATGATTATAAATCGCTTTAATAAGTTCCTTTTGCCCATCTAAAGTGTCTTTTGTCCAAGGATCTCACAGCACAAAATTTCTACGGCAAAGTGTTAATAAATCTCCATAAGGACGCTAGTACCAGCTTGCAAGGAAGGCAATGTTATGGGTCTGAAAGAAATTCATGTAGGGAGAAATGTGAACACACCAAAGGAAACTTAGTACAGCATAGCTAGACAGCTGTGCTGGAAAATAATTCCTTATCTTGCAATTAAGAACTGATTTTCACTGCAAACACACAGGACATTGGGTTAATAGATTTCTTTAAAAGAAAATCTGTTTTGGCGATTGAAACATTAAAAGAAAAGAACAGCTGTTTTGTCAGCGAAGACAGATTGTATGAAAGAATCAAGAATCAAACCACAGATTAAACTAGCATTTATTTCTGTTCTACTTAAATTTTCAATAAAAGTAAACAAAACAACATTCAGGAAAATATAGCATATGGAGAAAAATATAACCACAAATGATCACAATGCCAGTCTGATTTTGAAGCCCGTAAGTAGTCATTATTAGTATTTTACTATATCCTTTTTTTTTAAACGATCACATTCTATTATTCAAAGTGCATATCTTTAAATCTCAATTACATTTTAACAATTAAAAGTAGAAAAAGGACACAACTCACCATCCATGAATTCTGTACATAGCGAAATTCTGTTTTCTACAAAAAAAGCACCATAAAATCCTATGATATATGAGGAGTCGCACTGCAAAATGAAAGAGAAGAGCAGCATATAAAAAAAAAGCCTCTGCACCCAGACCCTCGGCAAACATAATTAAAAGCGGTAAAAAAAGAATACCTTATAAAGGATTTCTAACTCCGACATAATCTGTTTTTGGAGCTCCAGTGTAATATCTAAAGGTATGACCTAAAAATAGAAACATTAGAAAAATATTATCTGTTCTGGAAGGAAATGCAAATAAAAACACAAAAATTTAAAAGTCAACAAACCCTTAAAAAACTCAAAAACATATATTGAGAGTTAATGTGTAAAAGAAGAAAGGTGGGAGCCAGGCCAGGGGTAGTTTTAGCGGAGTGAGAGGCAGAGAGTGGAAACTGGAAGCCAAGACTCAGCATGAATTACTTGTAATAGTTGCTTACCATTAAAGTGACTGAGGTACACTTTCTATTTTGTCTACACAAGTCACCCAAAGAGAGGGAAGTGTAACGTGTCCGCAGTGCCAGTCACTGGGCACATCTACATATGCGCCCCACTGAGCGGTTGTTACAGCGCAGTCATTTAGTACTTGCTTTAGCTAGTTTCCAACCCTACAATGAGCTACGAGCAATGAGCTACTGAGCAGTAGCGTCGGCGTCACGACTTGTGCCCGGCAACGTAGCATCTCATGTAGACATGCGCAGTGCTGCCTAAACAACACTTAGTCCTTACATGATATTTGAATCCAAGGATGGTAACAATGCTATTTGCATGCATTTAATCTCAACCCCACCCCAAAAAGCCAGAGAAGCACCATCCCCACGATACAGGTGGGGAACTGCATTGTTTTTAACCCAGAGAATTTAGGTCAGCGAAGGGTCTGAGTACATGCTTAGCAAAACTACTGGTGACATTCAAGTTGGGTGGTGCTGCAGACATCCTGGAGGGTAGGGCTAGGCTCCAGAATGACCTGGATAGACTGGAGAAATGGTCCAAAATCAATCAGATGACATGTAACAAGGACAAATGTGAAATCCTGCACTTGGGACTGAATAACCACATGCACAAATACAGATGGGGAATGAGTGGCTCTGCTGCAGTACTGCAGAAAAGGACCTGCGCGTTACAGTAGACCAAAACCAAACCGCGTACCAAGTTGTATTAACAGGAGTGTCCCTTGCAAATCAAGGGAAGCAATCCTTCCACCCTATGGGCGCATCCAGATGAGCACACACGTGCACGTTTGAGGCTTTTGAGGCACCACAAAATGCACGGGGCGCACGTGAAAAGGATCTTTGCGCTGTGTATTTGTAGCATGGAGCCAAAATTAGATGCTAGGAAATCCTGGTATCGAAACAAAACTCATCAGAAAAAAGCAGGGCGGTGCATGTGGGTGCAGCATGCGCCGCCTGAAACTGGAGCCTGGCCGGCCAGGCTCTGCATGCCCGGATCGCCCCCATTGCAGCCCCGAGAGGCCCCCAGGACGCCAGGTAAGGCCACTGGGGCCTCCCCTACCCACTCGGGGCAATCTGCTGCATGCCAGATGTGCATGCAGGCGCGCTCCCCAGGGACAATTAGCAGCACCACAACTATGTGACGCTGTTATTTGTCCCTGGGGAAATGCACGTGCACACTCGCCCCATTTGGGGCCCCACGCTTCAAGAAAAATGTGGCCAGATTGGAAAGAGTCCAGTGCAGAGCAACAGAAATGAACAGGGGCCTGAGAAACCTGATTTAGGAGGAAACGCGGAAGGAGCTAGGGTTATTTAGTCTGGAGGCAAGCCTGAGGGGGATTTGATAACAGTCTTCAAGTACTTCAAGGGTGGAGGTAGACGACTGGCTGCAGGGGACAGGACTAGGAGCGATGGCTTCAACTGCGGCAGAGGAAATTTTGGTTGGAGATGCGGAAAAACCATCTCGCTGTAAGCGCGGCAGGCACTGGAACAGGCTGTCTAGAGAAACTGTGATCTCCAGCCTAGGATATTGCCAAGCTCAGGTTAGACGGACGCCCGATTAGGATGACCCCGTCTGGAGCAGGAGGCTGGACCAGGCAACCCCCTGAGATCCCTTCCAGCCATGCTTTGGCCTCAGGAGCTTGAGGACCGATCTGCTGAAGTGCCTCCTTGCAGAGAAAAAGCCTAACTCCCGGGACCCTGCCAAACCTAGGTGGTGGTGGACACATTTTTCTGACTGGTTAAAGGTTATAACATTTTTATGGGGAGTGATTTTTTTTTTTGCAGTTTTCTTGACAGAAATATAATTTTTATTGGTTTTTGATACATTTCTTAGAGGAAGATTTGAGATTTTTGTGTGTATTATTTGACTGTATTGGCAATTTTTATTTTTGACCGATATTTGGCCAGTGTACTGACCAAATTTTATTTGACTGGTCCACTACCCAACCCCAGAAAATACCCGAATATATGCTTTTTATGTATCCAAGAAGTTCAGAAGGGAGTTCCTGCCATTCCTCCAAATGGCTCCTACTTCTTAAATAAATACCTCTATTTCTATATGGATTCTGAACATGGTTCATATAAAAATAGATGTCTAAACATCCTTCAAAATGACCCTATTCCTTCTAATTGAGCACACAGCTGGTCTATGCAGCCATTACAATTTATTTTGTTCCCCTCGTTCCCTCCAGTTGTTTGTTACTTCCGCTTGCCGGCAATGCTGATCTGCCTGTGTGGATACTCGCAACCACAGAAAACCCAGTATGCAAGATCTCTGGGGCAGAGATTCTCTTATTATTTTGTTACTATAATATCTAAGAAGAACCCTGATCCTAATATAAATTATTTTTAAACAGTACGAACCAAACTGATCGCAATGTAATGACAGGGCAAGATAAAGAACCCCACATCTTGGTATGATCTAACAATTGCTTTTATAAAGCTGTTCATTAATATTTATATTTTTAAATACAAGAATTAATAATTAAGACAAAATAATATGGCCTCCTAATGTCATAAATACGAAGTAGGGGACTGAAGGATGCCGTACAGGTCTGTATGGCATTTATCAATCACTTTAAGAATTACAGACTGACTTGGCTCCTAAGAGGAGAATATTTTCATCTTAACAAGCTAAAAGTCAAGACAAATGACCTTGATTGTAGGAATCAACTTCAGGCCAGAAATAAGGGCTCACCAGCTGCTTTTAGGAACCAGGTAGTTTTTAGAGGGGAATATAAAAATTGTCGAATAAGACAAGACATCTATTATTCAAAGGGTCCTTTGGAAGAATCTGAATTTGGTGTCACCCATTTGATTGGGTACAGTCAAGTGTAGGTAATTCCTGGTGCTCTTATCTGAAGAAGTCCTAGAAGAGGCACACCAACCACTAAGCCTGCCTATAAAGTTCATATTTGCAAAATTGTGCGGTACAATTAACATCGCAGGGAACACCCCCCCCAGGGCGGTCAGCCAGCACGACTGCCCCTCGATATGAGAGACAGAGTGGATATAGTCACAATCATCCCAATAGCTTTGAGGTGTTGCCTTTAAAATCTAATTCAGATGCCTCTAAGGACTGGGCTGAGCACTGTAACCTTTTAGCAAAGGGACAAGCTGGCTTTATGGATGGCAGCTCAGTTGTAGACAACTGTTTTGTGCACTTGCATTCGATCTATCCATACCGGTCCCTTGGGGGAAGTTGGGAGGGGAGAAGGAAACGGTGAAGCTTTGGTGGATTTGATATCTGCTTTTGATTCTGTTGACAGAGGCCACCTGACAGACGCTGACGGCCTCCTCCCAGGGGTGCAGGCCCCCGGATCTGCACCAGGTGACAGGAGGCTGCCGCTGCCGCCTGAAACCGGTGCTGGGCACAGCCCGCACCCAGCACCAGGGAAGATTGATGCTGCCGCCAGTCCCAGGCAGCAGAAGCAGCCTCCTCTCATCCGGGGTGCAGATCCGGGGGCCCGCAGCCCCATGGAGCTCAGCCCAGCAGCAGGAGGCAGGGAGATCCAGGGCTGCGCTCTGCCTCCCGCTGCCAGGCTGAGCTCCGTGGGGCTGGCGGAGCCGCTCGGAGCACAGCCCTGGCTCTCCCCTGCCTCCCGCCACCGGGCTGCTTTGAAACTCAAAATGTTTTGAAACTTTGGAAACGTTTCGAGTGCCCTCCTTTTGTTTCAAAGCTTTTTGTTTTGTTTCGATTTCGCTGTTTCGAGCTCGAAACGCATTGAAACAGCTTAGAAAAGAAACACTCGGTGAAATTTCGCACAGCCCTAGTGTCCCTCATCACTACAGAGGGATACAGACAGGTCCAACCATGAAGTCCTGGAGCACACTGACCCTTCCTTGCTGGGGTGGTGACAATCAGAAGGGCTGTCTGAAAAGTAACAAGACATACTGAAAAATCCTACAGTTGCTTAAACAGGGACTCCACGCATTTCATGAAAGTTATGTTGAGATCCCATACAGAAGCTGGGTCTTTGAGAGAGAGAGATAAGTGTACTGGAGGACTTCAAAAATCCCCGATACAGTTGGGTGCAATCAATGTTTCAAGTGCAGGGAGTTGACAAGGATCTTTTTGGTACTTCAGCATCAAGTGGGTCCAGATTGGGCTGGACTGTCCTTACAAAAAACTGTTTCCATTTGGAGGATTAGTCTTTGTTGTCTTACAGGAGTACTTCTTGAAACTTTTAGAGGAGAATCATGGTCAGTAACATTTAGCTTGCAATTGTCCAACACTTCTGGTGCAGCAATGGCGGGTTTGGGTAAAATATCTGGACACAGTTCTGGGATACCATATCTGCACAGATTGGGAGGTGAATGGGAGGGCCAAATGAACATTTGCAAGAGGTTTGACTACCAAAATTTCTTTGTCCAGTAGACATCTATTCGGATCAGCATGAGCTTGTCTGGTCTGACTTTGGATAGTACGCCATGACTTAGGGGAGGATACTTGGAGCTTTAGCAGGAAAAGGTAGGATGAGTAACTCCAGCTCGTTCTGCCCCTGGAGCTGATGTGCAAACGCTTCATGTTAGCCTCATGTTAGGCAAATCATGGGAGTTCCCAACTGGTTAAATATAGACTCTACGATGGATACTTGTAGGGACCATTTTTGCTTGGTTACCTTGTACCTACCTGGTTGCTGCTGGTTCCTGGAAGATGCAGAACCAATAATGTTATCTTGGTGTGATGGCACCGAGTCCACAGCTGGAGGGCTTTCCAGCAAAGAAGAGACCAATCAAATGCCTCTCTTCTTGTTGACAGTGTGCACTGAAGCTGTGCAGTCCCTTGTGATTTGCCTTGCACTACCCTACAAGGCTGGCAGGAATGGTACGGAGGGGACCCTGGAGCAGGACCTTGCCATATGTCTGCAGATGGCCCAGGGGTGATGAGCATTATGTGAGGGGATGGAGACAAGAAAGGAATCCTCTTCTGTGTATTCACAGGTCCAGCCACTCAGAATTAAAACTGTGGTTTTTAAGTCATGTTACAATTTAGCAGGCAAAAGAAAGACCTCAGCCACAGCTGCAAGGACTGCAAGTGAAGTCTGGTAAGCACGGTCACGTATCCGCATGCCAAGACGTGGCCTGGACACATAGATACACTCATTGCTACATTAGATGGCAATGACCGGTGGGAGTGCAGCCTGTCCCCTGGCAGGTCAGTTCTTGCAGACAGTCTGTCTTAGCACCTACGAACTCAGTCCCCTGTGATTATGTTCGAGATGATTTCTCCTGGTTCACACAAAGTCCTAGATGAGAGAACAGGGAGGATGTATACCACTGCTGCTGAAGTCTTCTCGCTCAATCCTCTAGGTACAGGTCAACGAAAAGTCCCTCTCTGCTCACGTGCACTGTCACTACTGCCACACCATTAGTGAACATCACCGGTAGGGTGCAGAATCTGAAAGGCAGCATCCTGTACTGGTCATGGACTAAAAAATGTCATCTGAGAGTGGCAGGAGTGCCAAGGACCCTGCCTTGATGGGTGAAAAAGGGTCCTTCTGTAAAAACAGGATGCCGCCACTGAGTGTGGTTCTTCCTGGTCATCCTGCAGTTGTGGTCCAGTCAGAAAAGCTGAAGGAAAAGAATACTCTCTGTTTTTCCCCCTAACACAATAGGGGCCACTTGTGGGAGATGTGACGGCAGATGCCACTCAGCCCAAAAGAGTCACGATAACCTGCTGGGTGGCTTAATACTGGCTTGACCAATCCCATTCCCATTAAGAGAGCGGCTGAGCTCTGGAGCCGGCAGGATCCTCTGTGATGCTGACTACAAATCTCGCAGAAGCTTCTTTATTTGAAGACCAGGAGAATACTCTTCAGTGACAGATGGTATGAAGAGACCTCTCTAAAGGCAGTGTCAAAGTGCTGTCGGTACTGCCTGCCTCGCAGTACATGCCTTGGTGCCAAGGTACTCTTGTTTCTTCCACGGTCACATATTTAGTGGTAGGCATCAACGCCAAGGGTTGCTCAAGAGGGCGCTGAAGAAGTCTTCCTCTGTGCTGCGCCTTATCACTAGCTCTCCCTGCTGTGTGTACCGCTTGGCGGTTTTATCCACATGTGATACATATAGTTTGTCATTGTAGAGAAATACCGAATGCCACCTGAACTCTGAAGTAGCTGAACTTAAGAGAGTCACAGTGTGCACGGACGGTATCTCTACAGCACCAGTGCAGTCAGCTTCACCGTTATGGGAGTCAGAGTTGATGATGAGCCTTTTCTCTGCATTGTGGTCTCTCTTCTGGTCTTTGGCATCACTTACCTAAAAGGGGCACTGGATGAACCTCGTTTGACTGCTACCAGAGCTTTGTGGCTTGTCCTCAAGGCACTAAGAGACCATCATATACTGATGCATCCTTGAACCTTCGCCTTCTGTATCTGGTGACTTGCAGGTTATTCTGGAGAAAGAAGGGCAGGTCCTGTCCTGCGGGAGAATCGCAGCTGACCCATCGGTCATACCCTTGTACACAATGCAAGCTGGGCCTCGGTAAGCTCCTATCTGATGCACACAGAGCACATGGGCGCCCACAGAGGGATCTAAACACTTACAGACTTCATGACTCTGGCTACTAAGGTTATACCTATAGGAACAGCTTCAAGTCTAAAATTTTAAAGGTTCCCTTGGTTTTTTGCAGGTCCCTCCATCTTTCTATTTTTGAGGGCTTCTGAAAATAGGTTTGAGCATAGGACTTAAAAGAGAGGAAAAATATTTACTGTATTTTCTCACATACCTCACACCCTCCAAATAATTCTCCAATTCTCCAAATTCAATTTCAAAATTCAAAATCCAAATTCAGAAAGTTCTCCAATGCCTGATGAAGGGTGTTTTTGCCTGAAAACTTGCAATTAAAGAATTTTTTCTGCAAAAATCTTCTTGGTCTAATAAAAGATATCATTTCTATTGTGAATCCTGATTGCCTTTTTCTCTAGACCAATATGGCTACAACCTAGATACCCAACACATGGAAGATATTGAATTTTAGCCGATTTTTAAAAATGAAATCTTCATATTTCCCAAGCAGGAAGCAACTGTGACGACCTGAAACCTGAGATCCTGCTCCTGCCTTTGTTTCAAGGTAATCTGCATCCTCACAGATCCCCACAGGAGGTGAGAGGCTTCATACCAGCTATGAACTGGCTGCCCAGAGGAGATGTCCATCTATTGACTCCTCTGTGAAATCCTATGAAATATGAACTTTCATTTCTACCTAGGAGAACTTCTACAATCTTTTCTCCGATGCCTGATGAAGGGTGTTTATGCCCAAAAGCTTGCAATTAAAGATTTGTTTTTGCAAAAATCTTGTTGGTCTAATAAAAGATATCATCTCAAGTATGAGTCATGATTACCCTCCAAATAAGATGCACAGCCTGTTTTGGGAAGGCAGAACGAAGGAAAAAAAGATCTCCTCCCCACCCCCATCACAGCTGAATGGTGACAGGAGGGGATCCTGACTGCAGCAGAAGCGGGGTAAATTCTACCTCCTCCCTCCCTGAGGCTGGCAGAGTGAGAAGCATGGTGGTCATCTTTCAACAGTGTCTCCCTGCTTCTATTCCAAGTGAAGAATCCAAAAAATCAGCTTCTCCACTTAAGACAAGACCCCCGATTTTGGCGTGCTTATATTGGGTGAAAAGGTGAGTGTGGTACATGAGCAAATATGGTAATTAAGCTTAAAGCCAAAAATATTTGTTAGTAATTGGACACGATTAATACAGCTAATGTCTTTCTGGGCCCTTCAGGTAACGGCCACCTAACGAGTCAAGAATTATTTGGAAATTTTGTATGGGTGAAGGAGGGGCTTTAGGGCTCTTTGGTTTTTAAGTCAGCTTATTTGGAAGGAAGATACAATTGGCTGTGGGGAAGCGAGACACACAAGCTGCTACGGGATCTTGCTACGGCTCTGGAGGAGGGATCCAAGATCTGCTCTGGACTCGAACCACCGCCGTCCCCCGGAGCTGACCCAGCCGTAAACAGCACTTGCTCCTCTGGGCTGCAGACTCAAACGCAGGCAGGTGCAACGCTACCCACATCACTGCCTCCAGTGCCACTGGCTACAGGAAACAGTGCGCCAGAGCCCCATGAGCCATAGTTTGATGTCCAAGAGCAGGGGCAAGGAGAGGATTGTGTATGAAATTAAATATTTCTATCATGTGAAATGATTCAACTTTTTAAATAAAATTCCTTTCTGATTTGATTTTGTTTTTTGTTGGGGGTGGGAAAGGGGTTCAAAGTGTAATTTGAAGAGAAGGGTCAACTCAAGAAAGGGTTAAATTGTTTTTTTTTAATATATTTTATGATTGCAATGATTTTAGAATTTGTATTAATTTCTTTGAGCTTTAATACTGTGCCTTCATAATTAACCATCCATTGAAATGGGTTGACACCTTATTAGCCTTCATTTTACCTTTTTCCCTTACGTGTTATTTTGGAGTTAAAACTCCATTTTGAAGTTAAAGGAAAAGCAAATATTGTACTTTTGCAGAATTAACAGAACACAAATTATGTGCTACATATAGTGCTGATGAAACAAAAAGAAGGGGAGTCCATTTCCAAACATACATTTTTACAGTATTGACATCCGTCTAAAAGAAAAAAGCATAACCATTTTCTATCAAGAGTTTGCTCTAGGGTTATTTATAAAAGCTCTCACTAAACTAAATTGTAACTGTAATATAGGGCTGCCAAGAAACATTTAACACACTTCTCTAGATCAATAGTCATTTGCCAACAATATTCACTTACATTTTTCAGAGTGGAAAACTTAAAAAAAAAAAAAATTGCTGAAACACTATGAGTTTTATCCCTTAAAATATTAACGGGGTTTAATCTTGTCAAATACATTAAAAGACTACATTTTCTCTTATTAATTCCTATTTACAGTGACAACTCTCCCTGCCTTCTTCACCGCAGGTTTCGCTGACCTAAACACTAACCAGTTAGCATGATTGGTGTCAAATGCAGCACCAGCATCCAATCAACCACGACCTGGCAGGAGAAAAGTCTCCAGCTGTTTTGAATTAAACTACAATTACATACAGGCCCTGCATTTTACTGTCAAAAACTAACTGGAAAGGGATAAGCATCCCTACAACTTTGCTATGTCCCCTTCCCTCCTCATTCTACATTCAGTAACAATTGCAGCCTTTCTTTTAGGTTCCCTTGCAGCACACATTCACTTTGCTGTGACAACCCAGAATACTTCATTCAAAACCCTGAGACTAGGGGCCGATATACAGGGGACATGGTAGACGATGGGTTTTCCAAATCATACCAGCAGCCATTGCTTACTGCTTCCAAACCCATTGAGCTAGCTTTATTGCCCACCAGAGTTTCACTGTGTCCAAGCTGGAGCTAGGTGGCATGACTTCAGAAAACCTGGGGAGAAATGCATTTAACCATAGTTTACGAGTGAAATGCCCTGTCATTTAAAAATGAGGCTATTTAGGGCGTTCAGCATTGCAATCGAGCCAACACTAGGGGAAAAAAAGTTCTGCAAATCCTGGCCTGACTCTAAACACGCATTCCCTTAATCCATGCTCACCCTGCTTTTGTGAAGTTTCCTCCCACTCTAAGACACAGGATTTGCTCACAAAAAACCCCCAAATTTTAAGCATGCATGAATATTAGCACTAGAAATGTTCTACATGGCTGGGGCAGCATTTAAAGGAAGCAAGATGATATAAAATTGGATGCTTATCTTGCTGGGATCCTATGACCCCAGCTGACTTTCTGCCTTCGGGCAGGGGGCTGGACGTGATGATCTTCCGAGGTCCCTTCCAGCCCTCATGTCTATGAATCTATGAATCTATAATACCCCCAAACTACTGCAGCTGATACGCAGGCAATAAATAAGGATCGGGTGGCATCCTTCATAATTGTAATACATGTGGCACAAATGTGGTAGGAAAGAATGAAATTTAAAGGCTCCGTATAGCCAATAAACCTTGGGGCAGCCTCCTGGCACCTTTGGAAAGGTCTGGATGGCCAAGGAAGGAAAAAGTGATCTGCCCCGAGAGTTAATGAGAACAGAAGAGGAGACTCAATGCATCACGTATGAAATAACCTGCATTAAATTCAGCGCTGTGCTGTTCGGCTTATACAGCTGCAGAACTGGCAAACCGAGCACAAGGAAGTGGATGTTGGGCAACCTCTAAGACAGGGACAAAAATTACAACACTGAAAGGCCACAAGCAGGGTGGGGAAGGTGGGTCTGACAAATCTGCCTCAACTCTGGCACCCCCAAAATTAGCAGAAACTGTGCTCTGCCGTAGGAGAGCTGGAGGTGGGAGGCCCAGGGTGGGTTCATGCAACATGGAGCTCAGCTCTGAGCTGTTCGTGGTGGTCAAGCATACACATACTTTCTTGGCAAGGGCAGATGGTAGTAGTATTCCCTTTTTTCAGATGATAAACTGAGGCTCAAGGATTTACACAAGCTCTGTGGAATCACTCGGCACTAAATCCATATCTTCGGATTACCGATCCTGGGTGGTGAACTACTGGGCAGCTCCTCGAATGAGCAAACGCCACAACCGTGGATGGCAGCATTAGAAATATCAACTTCCCGGCTTAAAATAAAGCAGCCGATAAGCAGACCGAGTAGGTTCAAAGAGAGGAGAACTCGAATACCTAATACTTCAAGGGAAAAGGGTTAAATCTACAAGAGAAATACCTGAACATATTTCCCCTGCTCTCCACTACACCTCCAGGACAAATAAGGATGAGTTGTCAAGTTAAATACAAGCAGTCAAGTGACTGAATTATAATTTACTCTGTGCTCAATTTAAATTAGTGTGAGGCTATTAAAATATACAGTATAAATACGGCAATTCATCACAAGCTGTCATGGATGACTTCATCTATTTGCTGGAGTGGCATACGTTCCACTAAAGGGAATGAGTGCAAAATCACAGGTCAAATTAAGCTGCTATTCTGTTTTAATTCACTTATTTAATCTGTGGCGACATAATTGTCTTTTACAGTATGTACAACTCAAAGGAAATTTGGGAGTATTATAGTCAGTATACAAATGATTAATCAAATGGTCCATTTAAATGCTAGTTTAAGAGCAGCAGAAACTAAAGCAGTTGAAGAATGGCAATCAGACACAGTACGCGGGCAGCTAGGATTTTTCACCCTTCTTTAGATGGATTTCCCCCCCTAATTAGAAAATAAATCCTATTTGGAAATCTAGTAAATCTTCCATGCAATATCTAGTTGAAAAGATTTTCCAGAATAGATGAGGGTGTGGAGTACTTTGGCCTGCAGCATGCATATTAATATTTTGTTTATTTTTCTGCTCCATCTACCTGCAATTTGCTGGGCACCTCGTCACCGGAAAGCACAGAATCAACAGGTTTTCCAAGTGTTGACCTGTGTTGTCAGATCCTGATGCGGTATTTACATTAATACAAATCTCCACTCAAAAATGGGCACTTCTGTGTAACCTTCCAGCCACAGAGACCCACGTATTTTGTATTCTTTGTCTTCTTGGCTCCGATTAGACCACTTGTCAAGACATAGGCATTCACACCTTTACAGATGGGTAAACTGAGGCATGGAGAACTTTGCAACTCCCTCAAGAATATAATGTAAATTCACTTTAGCACCAGGATGAAGAGACACACGTTGCAACTCCTAGCCTGTGACTATGCTGTTATAAACCAACATAACAGACACCCATTCCCTGCAAGGCTCCCTTTGGAAGGACATATCCAAAGCTCATTTTAAGCAATACTTACGGGCAAGCAAAAAAGTAATTTTTAATAATAAAAATCCAATTCAACAAGCTCACAGCAGTTTTGGGGACTGGCCAAATCCCCAGGGCTGGAGAAAACAACTATGTGGGGCTGTTCAAGGAAAAAAAAAAGCCCTAGAAATGGGCAGAGAGCTGGTGGATGTTGGGTATAGTGAACTCTGACAAGTCCATCCCTCCTCCCTCGCTTGTTCTGCCGCCTCCTGCAGATGGTTTCTGACAGCTCCAACAGTTCGATGCTGTCAACGTGCCTGAAAAGGTCAAACTGGGCGGGGGGGGAAAAAGAAAGAAGAAGTCGGAGCAGGCTCGCACGAGGGCTGGGATGGAGGGAGGCCCTCTGCGTGCGCTCGCGTGAAAGAAGTATTATTCAAGGGAGCAGAAGTAATTGTAGTACTGGAGGAGGCGGAGGCAGAGCGAGGACCAAGTTTGAAAGACCAGCACGGTCAAGGGTCAGAGTGAAACATTAGGGGAAGAACAGGTTTGTTCCCACATTTAAAAAAAAAGTCTCTTCCTGTGAAAATTAGAGAGAATTGTGTCACATTTTGCTTATCACAACTAAGAAAAATGCTTAGATTTTTTAAAATTAAAATTACAATCTTTGCAAGCGGCACCAAAAAAGAAAAAAAGGCCAGAGCAGAAGTGGCTGACTTTATCCCTCCTTTCCGCTCCACGTCGTCGGGCTGTTTCTTCGCAGTGCTTCGCCCGTTTTGTGCGCACAGAGACACAGTTCAGAATGGGATGCACCAAACATTTGCTTTTCTCATGGTCACAGGACTTTTAAATTAAGTTCAAACAGGAGCTGTCGTGGCAAGTTTCATGGATTTCATGCAAAACCCACAAAGGCCCCGCCTGCCTCACAGGACCTCAGAGGCAAAGAGGGAATTTTCTTTTGTGAAAACAGAGATGACTGAAAGCAAAGAAAGCCCTGAAGGAAACTCCCACCGAGGATCTCTTAGGGAAGGTTCACTAACGACAGGTGAATTTTGCACGGGAAATCTGCGGCAATTTTGCTCGCAGAAAACAGTGCAAACCTTTGCTTCCCCTTTCTTGTTCCCCTGCAAAATCCAATGAAACTCAGTGATCTTGGAGAAACAATTGTACAAATTTAGCACAACAAGAGAGAAACAAATAGAAAGAAACTAGAATGATTAAGAACGATCCTACAAATGACTTCTATTTTAAAAATGTCCTATTTAAATCCAAAAACATGCACTGAAATGCCATCTGCATCCACAGCCAAATGTTTTCCTGAGCTCTGAACTGCTGTAAATTTAAGCGATATCAAAATCACGCGGGGAAAATTAAAAAAACAAAATAAAACTCTGTTTTGCTCATGGCAGCTGGGAAAAGCAGGGATCTCCTTTCAGAAAGAGAGGTTTACAACTTGAATTACACCTGCAATTTCAGCCTCCGTGCATTGGGCCGGGGCAGCGTGCGAAAGCCTTCAGCAGTTGCTTAGCAAGACTTTCACTAGCAAATAATCAGACTTGGCACACTTTTCTCCGTCCAAGGTTCCCGAAGTGTGAGCAAGGGGACAGTATGAGGGGCAAGGATTTGTGTGTGCCATCTTCTACTGGGCCAGCCATACGCGTGCCTGAAAGCCTGACACATTTCTCTTGCAACTATGCAGGTGGTCCATAGACGTAGTTGTCGCACGCAAAGCCTTGCCTCTCATACAATTCCTGGACCGGCACATCTACAACAATACTGCTGCTCCACAAGGAGCAATCCCCTCAATTGGAGAAAAAGGAGCAAAGGAAAATTTAGAAAGAAACGTAAAAGAAAAAAATCCCAACATTTAAAACAGGGACATCTCTTCGAAAGTAGCACGATCTGCTAAAGGAATAGGGGGAGCCCTGGCATTTAAAAACAAGGCTGCACCACCCACTCGGACTATACTCCGGGGAGAACGGTAGCATCGGCAGAGGAACAGATAGGCTGACCTCGTCTGACCTTTCTACCACTTATTTCTTCATTTCTTGGATTCAGGGGGTGAAACAGAATCACTTCCAGCCGCCGGAGAGATTTTATCGCTGTTGCACACGCCTCAGCTCTTCTTTGATGCGCCCATTTAACTGAAAGAGGCAAGAATCGAGGTGCCCGTAGCAATGACGGGAGGCTCCTATGACCTGTGGACTTGTGGGAGCTCGGTGGTCATTTCAGCCCGGTAGAGTTACGCAGGGTAATTTTCCACGGTTTCAAGGAAATAAGGCAAACTATGACTTAACAGGCATAAAAGGAAGAAGAAAGAAACTGCAATCAAGACTAAAAATAAAGAAATACAATTACTGCCAATATCTTACCTTTACTGCTAGTATTTTTCCGCTAGGGACATGATATGCTCTGTATGAAGGGAAAATGTAAATATTGTGAGATTACACACAAATGACTTTGATACGTAAGTGCAGCATGTATATACTGATTTCCCAGAAAGAGGAGACAGGAATGCATTTTTATTCTAAAACAGCCTCCGTATCATGTTTGCAAATGGCACAAATATTTCAGAGCGTTTGGCTAAAAGCAACTGATTAGAAAATAAAAAGAAAAAAAGAAATGAATTTATGCCAGCTAACACTTTTTATGCCATTCAACAGCTTCCATTGCTAACATTACACCTTTGTGTGTTGTGTAGAAAAGCGCACGCACAAGAGAATATTACACTATATATTAGAAAGGTTATGAATGTGTATTTACCTGTCTTCAAAATTTCTGCAGGTGTAACAAAGATAATACATAAACCCTGTGCATATTCTTCATATACAATAAGCTTTCGAACACAAACCGTGTCATCCTGAGGGCACGATGAGCGTTAAGACAATCAGATGCACAACTGTAACACTTAAGCAGAAGTAAACCAAGGGATGACTGACTGTTTATAGCCATCTAAAGACTGCGCACAATATTAGTTAGTGAAGGGAACATCCTGCATCTGTAACTGCGGGGATTAATATATGTATTAACAACCATGCAGCCGAGCCTTAACGTTTCCGCGTTCTGGAAATGAATTTGCACAGTAATCCAAGAGTAGCGCGTGTCAACCTGTCTTACCAAACATTTATAATTGGCTGGTCCACAAACTGCGGATCCCTAGCCATGGCGCTCCAAGAAAATAAAAAGGTATAAGGAACAAACTCAATGTAATTTTGCATAAAAACAAAACCATTAAAGTTTTTCCTCTTCAGTAGTTTTATTGTCTCAGACTGATTTATGATACCATGCACAATAATGTCATATCCTTGGCATTAACTTTAAAGAATTACAATATTTCAGCCCTATATGCCACTAGCAATTATTGCTGAAGAGGAAAAAATCTTGATGGGCTTTTTTTCCCCTCGAACAAAACCATACCCAGCACAGGGCAGACCATCCTACGTAGACATTGAGATGCTCTGTATAATTTCTATTAATGATGTGAAAGCTTAACAAGCTGAACTTAATTTAATAATTTATAGCATAAATATTTAAGAACGTGAGTGGCATTAGCTTTTAGAAACTGCCAGTGCTTTATGTACCATCCCATCAATATTGGGATTATTTTAATATCAATATACGATGCAGAAAACAGGATCTTCAGATGAAGCCATCAGTGACAGAGCGACGGTTGAATGCATAATCGATGCATCAAGTGGAGTAAACACGCTCTGCTGTAAGACGGATGAGCCAACCCTGGCAAAACGGTGCCGGACTTCTTTAAGATGAGCAGAAATGATAAGAAAATGAACAGGTTGAGATAGCGTGCTTAACGTCTGTTAGTTTAGTATGTACCGTGCCGGACAGTTTGGCAACTTAATTAGCTTGTCAAGAAAGCTGATCTTTTTTTTTCCATAAGAGAGGTCTCCTGTTTCCAAGCGAATTAAAAGGGAAGACTTGATTATTTAATTATGATGCACGCTAATTCATCCGTGGAAGTTTGGGTTAAATTTCCAGCAGAGGGCAGATACCTGGTTTGGTTTACAGAGCACTGACAGTACCAATTTAACATTTAATTATCACTGAGAATTGGATCACAAAGGAGATACCGTGGCCCTTGGGTACAGCGTGTCCCTTGGCTTTGCAAATGGCAGGGTACCGGGGAGGAAAGGAATTTGTTTACTTTCGACTGATCCGGCGTCTCAATTGTCCCGACCTTCCCCGGCACAATAACTGTAAAGTGATTAATGAAGTTTGAATAGGAGCTTTGGTTACACCAAAAGACAACTGTACACCTCTGCAGTGTTTTAATTAACAGCTAACACTTCAAATTAGTCTGTAGTTGCCACAGTAATTACCTGTTCCAATGAGTGTGTGGGGAAAACGGTTTTGTTAGATATTATGTAGAACCGCAAGTTGGAATTGAACGTTCTGGTTACAGTCAGCCTGGCTAATGGAAGAGATTTAATACCCTCCTGAAGCTTCACAATTGTACGCTTACAAACCTAGGGAATAATGGGTTCGATCTCGAGAAATACACGCTTCTTCCATTTTATAGGCACCCATCGCCGCGTCTACGGGTACGCATGCGGAGCTTGAAGTCATATAGCACAGTTTATAAATAATAAACCTGCTCATTGCAGGAGCCAGCTTTTAATTTCATTCATTCATTCATTCATTCATTTATTTATTTATTTAAAGCGTCCCCGTCTCCCCCGCGAGAAAGGAAATACGCTCACCGTGGTTAGACAAATAAGGCCGCGAATAACCAGGTTCTTTAACGAGGCAGCACAATCCAAAGCCCAATCGTGCAAGGCGCTGGGAAGCGACAGCGCTCAGCGCCAGGCAGGATCTGGCCACGGCTCGGCACAAAGACTTGAAAGCCAGATTTTGCAAGGAGGCTATTGAACTGGGTGAATCACACGGCAAAGGACGGGTCTGTTAGAAATCCTTCCTGCTGGGGAGACACTGAAACAGTGCCCAGGAGCTGATCGGGCGGGAGCTGAAGGAAGGGTGAAACTCCAAGATCGTACTATTTGATGGATAGTTATCGAAGGAAATGAGAGAAGCGTGGAGCGAACGGATTAAACGCGGCAACTGGCAACTTGTTCGCTACGGCGCAGGACGCGCAGAGCGCTCAGACTCGCTTGCTAGGTGGTTTGTGTCTCAGGACAAAACTCTGCCGCGAAGGTCCCACTGGCTACGGCTTTCCGAGCAGAGTCTGGCTGCTCATCCAGACCGTGGCTCAATCAGCCCGGCAGTATCGAGAGGATTTGGCCCCAAGCGGCATCGTGGTGCAGCACGTGGCTGGAGCGGGGGACAGAGATCCAGGGGACGACGCTTCCCCGGACGCTTTGCTCCAAGACCAGAGTTCACAAGCCTGGCTTGGGTGCCTAAGCATCCCACGCAGTGGACGGGGCAGCAAGCTGCCTGCAAAGGGCTTCACAGGGGCCGGCACACTAAGGAGAGGGATGCTCAAGCTTGTCAGAAGCAAACACGGCAGAGAGGGCTGAAACCCTGCCTCCTTCCTGGACTCGGGGGTCCAACTCAAAGCTCTTGTGAGCGTGAGAATCAGCTTGAAGCCTTGCTCTACGCTCTTGATGTGGGAGATCAACTCGCTCCTTACTTTTATGACATAGGAAGTGGTGGGGAGGTGCCATCCACCATTTTTAATAGCCTGATGGCCCTCGGGATGCTCTCCTGGAAGGTGAGAACCCCCTCAAGCTTTGGAGAGCAGGTCTCTCCAGATTTCTTGCCTCCTGGACCCTTTTCCATGCTGTCTGGGTGCATTTGCCATCTCCTGAACCCACCAATACATCGGGCTCTGCTCAGGGATCTGGGTCCAGGTTGCAAATCTCAGTACGTATGGCCATTTGACCACAACTAACACCTCTGGGCTTGCTGACAGCAGAGCACTATAGGCGCCTATACACCTTCTCTCGGAGGAGTTTACCATTTGGGCACCTAAGCAGAGTTGTGTGCATTGCTTGCTTGGAGTTAGGCGCCTACGCTGCACTTTAGGTGCCCGAGTACTTTTCTAGACCCGGTCCCGTCAGACTGGCCGTGTTCAGCGCATCAGGAGACAGAGCCCTAGGTAACCGGTCACGGACAGCCTGGCAACCTCTCAGCACAGCAATGCCCACAATACTGCGATGGTCTCGACTGGATTGCGTTTCCATTTATTCTGACTCCCGCTCCTCATGGTTTCCTAATTCTGTTTTGTTTGCACCATTCCTCAAGGAGCATTAACTTCCCCATCAAAGGACTCCCAGGTGCCATGCTTGGCTACGGGTGTACAAAGCCAACTGAAACAAAACCGTCACGACAAAATCCAAAGTACGGCAGGATACAAAATACCCCAGGAAAACTATGTTCTGAGTTGATAAGAGTTTGCACCAGACAGAAACCAGCTCTGGAAGAACAAGTCCATTTTTCTCCCATTTTGTTCAGGCTGTATTTTTGCTCTGTAAATGAACCACTGCAAAAGCTATAACACAGATGATTGGGAACAGACCGTGATAAATCATTTGCTGTTAAGGAAAAATTGAACAGGCAACATGACATCATGGGTAGCCAACTCCCGCACCCAGAAGTTTAAAAAGCAATTTCAGACACTCGGTGCGCGTGTAAACCACTCACAACCCTAGAAGTTATTAATCTAATCTCGTTGCATTTTATAGCTGCCCAGATCCTATTCATGTCTCTCCATATCTGTATCTTATTTACCCAGTGTGTAATAAGAGCTCTGTAATGCACTGTTCAAACAACCCTCTCGGCAGAGTCACTATCTGAAAAATCATTGTGGCAAATTAAAAATAATCTCAGGCATAGATGCCATAAAATGCCTAAACCAGCATCCATTGATATTAATGAGAGTCTTTCCATTGACTTAGTAGTCTTTTCTTCTTTTAACCATACATGATATTACTTTTACTAGTCTAGCAACTTGAAAACACATTAATAAAGCTAGACTTAACATTATTTCAAAATTACTTTATTTTCCAGTATTAAAATACCACATCTATTGTATAATTAAAAAAATTAAATGGGTAATTTGTAGAATTGGAAATTAGTCAATGAAATAGGAGTAAGCATCTAGTCCTTTTATGTTCACAAATCCAAAGTCCTTTGATAAGCAGTAATATACTCCTACTAGCTAAGCCGGTATTTCAGAAACAATTTTGGTAAAACATCTTGGTCCTAGCTTAGAAACGTATTAGGTGAACATGTTAACAAGTCAAAGAAAATGCAGATTCAGATATTTGTGTTTGAGTACCATCCCTACAAGATGCCAAGACGCTTTCAAATTCACTGAGGCCAATGCTCTGAAAGTTTAACAACGGAGCGAGGACACTTCAGCCCCATTGCTATGGATAGTGAGGGATGCAAAGTCACGGCCCCCGTAGCTGACACAAGACACCTCTTCCAAGAGGATCGCATAAAACAAATCATTTGAAAACTGCACCTTAGTTTCCTCCGCAGGGATCCTGGTTTTCTCTGATTTAAAAAAAAAAAACAATTTTCAGTTTAAATAAAGTAACCCCAAATACACATTTTTCTGTGATTTAAATGAAACACCGCTAATCTCTCTCTCTATATATATCTATCTATATATCAATATCTATAGATAGATAGATAGATAGATAGATAGATAGATAGATAGATAGATAGATAGATAGGAGTGTGGTGTTTAATTTTAATCACGGAAAAATGTGGATTTGGGCTTGCTACTTTTAAATTGAAAATTGGGGATTTTTTTACATCCGAGAAAACCAGGATCCCTGCCACCAGGCTATCAGGGAGCTGCAGAGTACATGTTTGAGAGACCACAGACGTTTCCTATGACAGCACTGAGTAATATCCCCTAGACATTGAATGCTCTGTATGAAGGTAACAGGTTACTTGCACAGAGGAGGTTAATAGAAAGATAACAGAGCAAGGAGCAATGGTCTCAAGTTGCAGAAGGGGAAGTTTAGGGGAGATATTAGGAAACGCTTGGGCTAAGTACAGACATTCAGGGGCGTTAGGGAGAGGTTAAGTCGATTCAAAACAGCTGCCTGATAACAGGTAAGTCGGGACGGGAGGGGGCTAGCTGGGGGGGGCGGCGGGGGCAGGGGGGGGGGGGCGTGACCCGTGGGTGGGGTAGGGGAGCAGGTGCAACACAGGGGAGGGGGCTGACCCATGGGTGGGGTGGGAGGTGCAACCTGCGAGGGGTGGGAACTTCTGTGCAGTTACAGGTTTAAGCTGATTGCCAGTCACGGAGACCCCGTCTGTAAGTGTGAGGTCGGCACCGGGATGAGCGAAGTTTAAATGGGGAGGCTGGTTTGAACCTGATTTAACCTCCTGAATGTCTGTACTTAGCCTTGCTTACTGGGAAGGCAGTAAAGCACTGGAACAGGTTACCCAAAAGGGGTGCAATCTCCATCTCTGAAGGTGTTTAAGACCCGGGTAGACAAAGCCTTGGCTGGGATGATGTACATGGGGCTGGTCCTGCTTGGAGCAGGGGGTCGGACTAGACGCAGCCTCCTGCGGTCCCTTCCAGCCCACCTTGTCGGTGATTCTAAGGCTATTATAATTTTAATGGCACCCAAAAGTGCATTTGCACTAGTGCTTCCAGTGCAGGTAAAGGAGAAGATCCATTTGCATACTCCTTGGGGCAAAGATACTGGACATGATGAAACAAGGAGAATGGAGGCAAACAACTGGAGGGATGGGCAGGGGAAGAGGCAGCGTTAATAAGATTAAGGTATTACTCAGAGGAAGTAGAGTTAAAGTGAAAAAGCAATTTTTACTTTAAAAAAAATGAATGGGCACATTGTTTTTTTCAACAAGGCTCTTAGAGGCCTCACGGAAGAAGCAGTGGGTTTTCAGAGGCAACGTAGAAGAGAAGGTGGTGGCTTCAGCACCCAACTCGGACGGGCCGTCACATGAAGATGAGGTAAGAGAGCCCAAACCATAGCTACGGTTGGAGAAGCAAACAAAAAGAGCAAAGCCAGCAGATGGACAGGGTGAAAAAGTTATAGAAGGCCTTGGCCCTTGCCCTGGTGTACTGAGATCAAAGAAGAATTAAATTTAAAAAAAAAAAAAAGTGGAATTTACCCAGAAACTGAATCTCTGACCATGAGAAATGGCTGACCTTTCCGTTTTGGGACGTTCTGATTAGCAAAAATTCAAGGTGTGCTATTCAGAGGGGTTTGCTTAAAGCAACGGCACAGCAAAAACAGGCTCCAACTCCTGCCTATTTGGAAACATCCCCACTGGGGAAAGAAAATTTAAATCTCTTCATTCACATTTCCATTAGAATTCATTATTCTGAGCCCTGTACATCCATTACAACGAACAGCTGGTAAGCAAGACTGGCACAGTTGTGTCAAATATTTTATTAACCTTGACTATTAACCATGTCTCTAGACATTTAAAGCCCTGAAGGGACCAATGCGAGCCAAGTCCTTTAGCATAACTTTGTCTTCTCTGCTTTCAAAATCGCGTTTGCTCCAGGGAGCGCTGTGAAGTCGCAGCATGCCCAGGTCTTGGGGCAGAGGCTGGTTATTTTGGGCACAGAAAGAAAGATGGTGTGAGCGAGCAAGCATTCCTCCACACCAGAGCCCTCCAGATAACCCAAGAAGAGATCTGCTGGACTGTGGAGAGTGATAAAAAAATCAATGCAAGAGAGATGAGGTTCTAGGGCAGCGGTTCTCAACCTTCTTAGACTCAAGAAAGCCCTCAATAGACTCGAGAAACCTTGCAGAAAATGCCAGCTCTCGGTTTCACTGATTTTTGGACTAGAGAAAAATACTACATCAATTCTTCTGTTGCAAAGAACTCAGAAAGAAGGTCACAGGGCAGGATATTTTTAACACGATGGATTCCTCCTTGCAATCTCTGAATTGATCTTGTGAATCATATTTGCACACCTACAAGTGCTAATGCTGCATGGCAACCTTGGGAAGAGCTCAAAGCACCGCAGGGTGATATTACCCTGGTTGAGAATCACTGTTAATGGGGGAATTGGAGGGGTGGGGGGGGAGAGATTTCCAGGCAACATCTTGCCACCCCCAAATAAAATGAAAGAGCAACCTGTGCAGGAACTATGAAATTCAACAGCCGCAAGCATATCCATACAACATGGAAAAGCTCTTTTTGCTATCTGCCTTTTCTGTCCAACATATAAACCAAAGAAAACTAAAGGGAGAGGCTGAGTTTGGAGAAATAGTTTGAACTCACTCCATAAAATAAATGATAGCCCATCATATCTTTCCTCCTACAGATCTAAAACTCTCCTACATCTCATGATTTCCTGCGGTTCTCCGTGTAAATACCTCACAGACACAAAAATCTACTTAAACCGACCAAAATGAACTTAGATGAGTTCATAAACACAGCTCAAACGCCAAACGAAAATGTGTTGTTAACCGGCCGGGACGGGAGGTAATCGTTCTTGCCAGAGGGGATGGTCCTCCTCACAGCGTCCACGATAGGATTTCTTCCAGGAAAAGCAAAAAACCCTGATCTCGGGTGCCAGCAGGTAAAAGAGAGGACCTATTTCCCGGTATGCTTTCACACCGTTTTAAATGTAAACCTTATGCCCACACCTGAATGGTTCAGGGAGGGTCCCAGAAAAAGGGCCTAAATTAAACATATGACGTTTCCTAAGGCAGGCCAGGCTCTTTGGGTAGATGTGATCTCTCTTATTAGACCAACTGAGTAGTTGGAAAAAACTTCTTTGCAAGCTTCCGGGTGCAATCCCCCTTCTTCAGGCATGGGGAGTCTCGGTTGGTCTAATAAAAGAGATCACATCAGCTCAAAGAACCTTGCCTGCCTACGTCCTGAGCCCAGCACGGCTACAACCAAAAACCCCGCAACTTTAACGTTTCTTAATCGTTTTGCCTAAATGACCAAAGCCACACAGTCATACTTGAAGGTCAGCCTCTCATGCACACTGTTCCCCATGGCTGTGGGCACACCAGAGTCGTACAGCCAACTTCACATCCAGCCGTCCCCCGAGGAAATGGCCAGGGACATGCGTGGAGGTGGATCGACTGGAGGCGCCCGTTGGGGGAAGTCTAAAACGAGGCGCTGAGCTCCTGCCTTGTCGAGCCACACGAACCATTGTGCCGTGGATGCAATGCGTGGTAATCCATCCGCAACGTCTTACGATCCAATAGCTAAACCTCGGCACTCACCTACCGATATAAAGCAACGCGACAGGCTCGTCGTACAGGTGACGAGTCATTAATGACGTTATCCACCGCACTGCAGATGAGGCAATGAAGACGTGCTGCTTCAGTAACCTGCCCCCGTTCAGCAAGGCAGCCTGTATCAGAGCCGGGACTTCGATTCAGGAGCTCCCGCTCCCCATTTGTATGGTCCGTCTACCACACTACAGTCTTCCCTTCCCACCACCTAGATGCTTTCTGTACAAGACGAAGGGAGAAGCCATGGTCTCCCCTGCCATAGACGTACCGGACTCAAGCAAAACTAGCAAAGTAATGTAACGTTATATCGTAAATTCATTAGCGATGTGGTCACAAAGCACCAGGTAAATGGTGCTTTCCTCTTATGCAAGCGCCTGCATGGATCTCCTGGGTAATCTTGTACACCGATTCTAATAGCGAACAAAAAAATCCAACTGTGACAGCACAATGGAGCCACTGGCCTGTGAACAAGCCATGTAGGGGGGTTTGGGGGGTCTTTTTTTTTTTTAAATAAATTCCAGCTATTCATTACTGTTGGCTTAAGTACTGCTTGCCACATAATATTATTCAGGGAGCCTGATAAAAACAGTAGGATCAGTTATTCTCTTAGATCGTTTGTAGACTCTTGAATGAACTCCTGGGAATTTTTCCAAATGAGCGAACCTCCAGATTCAGGAGAGCTACCTGTACTCCAGCCAGTTACCGGAAAAAAAATAAAAATAAAAGGATCGAGTCTAATTTTGTATAGAGCATTTTTTCCACGATGGCACTGTAATCTATCTACTTCCTTAATAAAAGCTGGAATAATATATCAAGAACAATTCTAACACAATGCGATTTAAAGGGTTGTGTTTTTTTAACTTCCTTACTAAGATGAAATCTAGGTAGAAATGGCATCGACAAGACCCAAAATGCTTGGACAAGTCATGTTTTACCAGTTATTTCCCCACTCGACAAAACTGAAAGCATTGCTCTCACTCGACAGGTCCTTGTCTTATAGGATGCCTTGTGCCAGAAATGGGGGGGGTGTGTGTGTGTGTGTGTGTGTGTGTGTGTGTGTGTGTGTGTGTGTGTGTGTGTGTGTGTGTGTGTGTGTGCGCGCGCGTGTGCGCGTGCATGCGTGCGGGGGGGAATACTCCTTCTTCCATTAATTTAAGCTGGTGCCGGGTACGTGTTATCTTGGGTTTATTAGTTTTTCTCTTCCTAAATGACAAGAGATAAATTTACCTCTTGAATGTGTGCATTGCTTCCCAGTGCAACCACAGGCATTCGCAGGAATACGAGCCCAACATTTTTTCCTTATCTTGCACTTTGGAACAGCTGAAAGGCGCACGGGTCACCTCTCCAGCGTGTGCTCATGTGCACGTTTCTCAGCAGCCTCCCCATTTATCCACCACCCATGCGTATTAAAAATAGCATGTTATTTTTCCATTCGCCGGTGCTGACAAATACTGTGCCATCTTATCCTAACGGATGTCAGCCCGCTCTGGAAAAGCCGCGGTGGACTCGAGAAAAGCCCGTGTGATCTACCCCGACAAACACCTCCTGCACAAACCATGCACAACATCATGCAAGGCAAGAGTGGGGAAGATGCTCAGGGTGCAGGCTGAGGTCTTGAAGACCCAACGGAAACTTAGACGCCTCTGGAAGCGTCTGGGTTTCTTATTCGGAGCGTAAAAGTTTGCATAACAAGCAGTCTTTCCTTTGGCAGCACCCAGCATCAGTGAACTGTTGTTCAAATGCAAGAGCTCTGAAGAGAGTCAAACAAATTGAACGTTTCCTTGCCCTCTGAGAAATAACCTAGAGCAAAATGACTGTGTCACAGCATTGCGTAAGACGAATAAAATTCTCTCCGAGCGCTATGTACTGTAGATTGACATGCTGGTTACCAGCTGCTAACGACATGCCGCAAATCACCCACAGATTTGGTTTACTGCTAATTTTGTTGTTGTTGCTGGAGGAGGGCGAGGAGGGAGAGGGGGACGTGGTTCTCGCAGTTTTAAAACTGGGTTTCGTGCTAACGGTCAGACTTTGGAGTTTTAATGATAGCGCTGTCACGTCCTAAAGTGGCCATCTAAAGAAACACATTCAAATTGTTTCTAGGAAATAAACACTTTGACAGTTGTTGCCGTCTGCACTAGACAAACACATTAGCCCGACTCTCTGGCTGTTAAAACAGGAAATCCAAAGTGAACAGCAGTTATACAAAGAAGCTTTTATGGGGACTGTGCTAGTTCAAATAGCAATCTATGCCAACCTTCCTCCTATCTCAAATACCACTACAGATGCTTGAATACTGATTGCAAAATGATTTGTTGTTAAGCTACCAAACAACAAGAACAAAGATGCTCGTATCCAAGATCTCAACTCCTCAAAAGAGTAAAAGCAACAATAGAAGCAACACAAAGAGGATGCGTATTAGCCACACCTCTGTGATGCAGGGGGAGAAGTGCAAACCTGGAGATGCTCGCCTGATTTGTGCAAGAGACCTGCACAGCCTAACACTATTTCCATCTGCTCTTGCTTGCTTTCATCCGGGTTTCCTGAGCACACATGGTGAAACCCTGGAAATGATCCTCCACAAATCGTCTTTTCCTCCCCTCCCAGCTCCGACCCGCCAGCACAATCTGATCCCAGCTCCGCTGGGCGTGCTTTCTGCGTGCACACAACGGACTCGCCACAAGTACCTCTCAGTCCTCACCTTGATACCATGTCTGGTGAAGACCTTCACCGTGATAACCAGGTGAAGTGAAAACTAAGGAACAAAACGGTGTTCTTCAATAATTCCTAGACCTGCATTGCATACGAAAACCATATAGCAACCATCAAACTTATTTTAGCCGCATTGAATAGTTCCTAAAATTGGTGATTTAATTCACCCTCCATCCGTTGACTTTCACATGGAAACTATGGATGGAAGAGATGACTCGGAGTAGATTTTAAACATGTTTTTTAAAGCCCGCTGGAAATAAATTAGCGGACGATCCTCTTTTCCCTACTTGTCCCTTGGGGCAACCTGAGGCCGTGGAATGAAATCCTCCAGCAAGTAAGAATGATCACAAACCTCATCACCTCTCGCTTTAACGGTTAACAAATACGTGGCAACATCGGTATTACCTGCACGGGTAGGAGCGTTGCCAGCAGGTGGAGGGCAGTGATCCTTCCCTCTATTCAGCACTGGGGAGGCCACATCTGGAGTCCTGTGTCCAGCTGTGGGCCCCCACTACAGAAAGGATGTGGACACATTGGAGAGAGTCCAGCGGAGGGCAATGAAAATGGTTGTGGGGCTGGGGGACAGGACTGGTGAGGAGAGGGGGAGGGAACTGGGCTTAATTTGCAGAAGAGAAGACGGAGGGGGAATGAACAGCAGCCTTCACCTCCCTGCAGGGGGGCTGCAAAGAGGATGGAGCTGGGCTGGTCTCAGTGGGGGCAGATACAAGACAAGGAGCAATGGGCTCAAGCTGCAGCAAGGGAAGTTGAGGTTGGATATTAGGAAAAAACTCTCATGGAGAGGGTAGTAAAACACTGGGACAGGTTACCCAGAGAGGTGGTGCAGTCTCCATCCTTGGAGGTTTTGAAGACCCGGCTAGACAAAGCCTTGGCTAGGATGATGTAGTTGGGGCTGGTCCTGCCTGGAGCAGGGGGTTGGATGAGATGTGACCTCCTGAGCTCCCTGCCAGCCCTCCTTGTCTGTGATTCTATGTATAAAAACAAAGCAAAATACTTCACAAAAGCCCACCAAGGACCCTAACAGAACAAGAGACAACTAGGCATGTTTCTCTCCCTGAGCATGCAATACCCATGTAGTCACATCACTTAATGCAGTGCTGGCAGGCTCTCAGACGGGGGAGAAAGAGCACAGCCTAAGAAATTATGTAGAATAAATGGATTTTTTTTTGCGTTGTACAACGTGATCTTGAACACCGAACCTGCCAAATGGCTACACGCAATACTGAGGCCCACTTCCGCGATGCATCTTGCAGATTCACTTTTATATGACAAACTTAGACACATTTGACTGATCTTTGTTATTCCAGAATATTCAGTGGTATATCAAACGACACCAATTTGAATGGCTACGTTTCATCATCATTTTGCTTATATGCATCTCAGGACCACGGGGGTGAAAAAAATGACAGGGGAGGGCAGAGTAAAAAAATAAAATAAAATAAAAATCAACATCCACATTGACCTTACCATATCATTAAATGGTTCACTACAAAAATTAAAAATTGGGAAAAGGATTCAGATTAAAATACAATGCTGGTGAATTTTTGTAATGTGATAGTTATAAACTAATAAATATACTATTAAGCAAACATATAATATTTTGCTTGTGGGGAATTGGCAGTCTTTTCTGCTCAGGCCAGTCGGCATCAGCTGCTAGGAGCAACACAGCCACTGGAAACGGTCCCTACTAAGAAACAACCCACATCTGTCAGTTGGTTTAGGAAAGTTCCCTGAACGTTTTCTTATGCAGATGACTGGTCCTACCCATAAGAGCCCCGTTCCCCGCAACTCAGGGAAAGTTGTCAAGAAATTTATGCCGCGTTCAAGCATCCCCTAGCTTATTAAGAGCAAAAGCAACTTAAGTTTCCAGGGCTGCTATTTGCTTAATCTGCTCGCAGGATGGGTATAAAATGCAAACAAAACAACTTTAATTTAAGAATCATCCAGTTTCTAATTAAGCGGCCACAGGCAGCTGGTTGGATAAGTTTTAATCAGTTTCAATAACCTATTGATTGCTAGACTGAAGCTTAAAAAATTAAAAGTAAAAAGATGATAGGGGAATTGTCCCAGCTCAGAACAACAGTACAGCCCTCTGTAAATAACTGCTCTTTTAACCATCAGCTAAATGAACACTTCAATACTGCAGCACAAAGTCTTCTGCAAAATTACTTTAACTAACAAGCAGAAATTTATCAGCTTCAGCCAAAATCAATGCTGAAATCAATTTGAACACTGGTCGTGTCTAAAGGGGCTCATTGGCAATTTAGGGAAATTACACCATGTAAATGCCTGTGCTTTAATTGAACAGTTTCATCAACGAGGCTGTGATTGCTGTCCGTTCATTTATTTACTTTCGCTGCAGCTCCCGCTCGGCAAAGGAAGGGGTTTTGTCAGACTTGAAGCAGGCACTCTGTCTTCATTTTATGCACTTTTGTGCATAACAGGTTTTATGAGGCAGGCTAGTGATGGCCGGGGTCAAAAGACACAAGTGAACAGCAATCACTGGTCAGTCTTGTTCACGCTGCGGTGATAATATGCAGAATTTCAAACCTGGTCCAGCTATTAGGGGTAAAGTGTTTTTTGTTTTTTTGTTGTTTTTTTTACCAGGACTAAAAGCAGAGCATAAAATGGTCAG
>NW_005842621.1:832421-833285 GCF_000455745.1 Alligator sinensis | reverse complement strand
GAAAGAGTAGGAAGGATGTATATCCTAGTGGCCGGAGCACAGGTTTATGGGGAGAGCTCATTTGAGGTTCTAGCAGGGCCACAGAAATGCCGTAGGACCTTGAACAACATATTTAGCCCCTGTGCCTCAGTTTTACATGCTGTAAGCTTGTGATTTACACCCTCTGTCATGGGTGACCTGTCACAGCACCTGAGCATTGAGATCCTCCCCTGGAAAGTGCCAAGCCTGGGCGACAGGTATGTCCTACTGCACCATATTCTCACTGGACTGGGTGCAGCTCTTGCGTCTGTCACGGTTTGATTAGATGACCTCGCTGTGCCTCGCTTTCCTCATCTGTAAAATGGGGATCAGACTTGATTAGTCTGACCCTGACTTCCCTTCTAAAGCGTTTGGAAATCTATGGATGGAAAGTGCTAAACAGGAGCTAGGCATTATGACCCTCGTTCTGTCTGAGGTCTACCTTATTTGATGGAAGGCCAGATTAAATAATAATAGTAATAATGATACTTGCAATGGCAGAAATAATAAATAGTAGGCCTGTGCAAAGTGCCCAGTATTCGCTTCGGATTTGGATTCGGCCGATTCGGAGGACAGGGATTCGATTCAGTGATTCGAATCACTGTCCTGAATTGATTTGGCTGAACCCGATTCAGAGATTTGGCTGCTGCCAAATCTCCGAAGCAGTCGGGTCCATCCCCCACAGCCCGGCAACGGCTGCCCGGCCCGCCCCAGCTCCCGGCACTTCGGAAAAAAAAAGCCCTGGCTCAGCAGATGCTGCCAGGTGGTGGGGAGGGGGCGATCCCCGCTGCCCCCCCACTGCCCCACACTGCATGGGGGGGATCTGCAGGAGCCCCCCGACCCCCC
>NW_005842621.1:805208-832411 GCF_000455745.1 Alligator sinensis | reverse complement strand
ACGGGGGAGGGGGGGGAGGGGCTCTGCATGAGCCCCCCAATGCCCCAAGGCTGCTGCAGGAGCAGTGAGTTCTGGGACTTTCCTTGTTTTTGTTTTTTTAAAGGGCCGGAGCTGGCCTGTGGGGGGGCTGGGGGAGAGGAGAGATGGGAATCAAGGGGCTCGTGACAGAGCCCCCCCATGTAGTGTGGGGCAGTGGGGGAGAGCAGGGACCCTGCCTGGCAGCACCCGATGAGCACCGGGGCTTTTCTTTAAAGGGCCGGGAGCTGGGGCAGGCGGGGCAGCCATGGGTGGGGCTGGGGGAGCAGGCAGGGGAAGGGGGCTGGCAGGGGTCCCCCAGCCCCCTCTTCCCGCCCCTAGTACTTACCTGCTCAGAGTCCGGCTCCAGCTCCCTGCTGCAGCCACCGGGGACTGCCCAAACCTTCAAAGCTCTCCGCATCTTTTCCGAAGATTCGGAGCGCTTTGAATCGATTTGGACCTTTAAATTGGACCCCTGATTCGATTCAGATTTGGAGATTCGGCCACCGAATCGGACCGAATCTCCTCCGAATCGAATCACCACCCGAAGCTTCGCACAGCCCTAATAAATAGTAGTAATACCAATAGTAATAATGCTATTACTTCTAATAATAATAATAAACCTTTATTCATACAGGAAATCCAGCAGTAACAGATGGAAGCAGAATGGGGAAGGAGATGATGGTAGGAAAATCCCACCATACTCAACCAGCAGAGAAGATGGGAGCACCAGTTCAGAGACTGGGTTAACAAAATTGAGAGGAGAAAAAGACGCATGAGAATTACTGTTTCTTCAGAACATGCTACCGAACCTGTCGCGACATGGTCCCTCCTCAATGATATGTGCACTCTGCACCTGCACCACCGCCCTTGATCGAAGAAAGACTTGGAGAGAAACAAGGATTCAGGAGCATCCCGCAGGGCCACAACTAAACACGACAACGGCAAAGTCTATTCTGTCCCTGCTACAGCTCCTGGATGTTGGACAACCTCGACCTGATTTCCCCTCGAAGTGACATTGTCTCCCCCACCCCATCCGAGAGAGGACTCTGAAATATGCTCCAGTAGCACAGCTTGCACAGGCTGCTTTGAGGAGAAGGGAAAGATTACAATAGCGAGACATCAACCATCCAGATGTCTTGCCAGGCACTGCGCGCGATGCGCTAATGGGGCACCCCAAGGATGGGCCTGATGAAGAATGCAGAAATGGGCATATGCTGTAGAGTACAACTTGAACGAACAGCAAAATTGCTTCCGTGAATTGCTCAAGCAAATTGAACTTCCACATGTATCTCCATTTTCTCTAGCGAGACAATTCTTGCGTTCTGGGCGCCAGCCATCGCTCTCTGCTGACCCACCAGCCAATTATGCTAATGACAAACAAACCTGCGAGGTTTAACAACCAAGTGGATGAACTGACAACCACTGCATTTTCTCATAGATTGAAAATAACTTTGCTGCCCCATTCATTGTGGTTTATTTAAGTCTTTATGCTCATTAAATATACCGATAAATCTCGCTGCTATTGTAAGCGGATCTACTAAAAACCAAAAGGTTCACGTACTGTAGGTACGCTATTTTAAAAAATCCCTGCATGTTTTAAAATGCGGTAAAGCCTCCAGAGTGGTCTGGTTTTGTCTGGATGTTTTATTTTTCATTATTTACATTTCCAAAAAGAGAAATGAGAAAATATAAAAAAATTTAAAAAGCACCAGGATTTTGTTTCGGGGAACAGGAGAGCTGTGAAAGTTCAGACAGTGCCATGCAAGCAAAAAAAAATAATTAAATTAATTGGTGCAAAAGAATGATTTGCCAGCAACAAAAAGACTCCTGTAGAATATTTATATTCTAAATATATACTGCTAAAGTATTTTGGTACTAAATAATTTAGTGCAGCGACTGCTCAGACTCAGTGGTAGAGTGTGCACATTATATTGTAAATCAAAATGTTAACATATTTCACTAAAGTAAGGAAGCAATCTTACAAAACATGGTCTCTCAGAGCTCAGTAACCAATGATGGAGCTAAAAAATGTGGCAGAGAGGCACACGCTTTCAATGCCTTTTGGACTTCCCAGTGAATTATTTTTCAAAAAAGCAATTTAAGTAAATACCCTAGATGCAGTAGTATACAAATATTTTCTTCTGCTGTGCAGCAGCCAAGAGCCTGTACCCTCCATCATATCACCTTTTACAAAAGAGTCGAGAAAAATTAGAAGGCCTGTTAGAAAACGGGAACGTTAATAAATCCTCCAGCGTAACTGTATCAGGCCCTGTTGCGCGAAGGACCGAGCGCCGGTGACTCTCACGGAAATCAAGAGCAGCCGCGTCTGAACAAGAACTAATAGGAAGAGGCCTATAATTAGTCAGTGAAGATAATCAGCGGGTCCAAAGGGTTTGATCATGTAAACAGGCTGGGGCGATTGGGGTGTTGCAGCCTCGGTCAGCCGGGATTTCATCCGTTATGTCCAGCACGCTTCCTTCAAAATGAAGCGCAAGCATTCACAGCGTCCTCCCGCCACCCCCATAACCATCGTTTTGTTTGACGCTCTTACTCTGCAGTTACTTAGCGTTCCTTAATTAAGAAAATAGTGCATCGAAAGGTAGCAGAAAATAATTTTAATAGGAAGTTAAGCAACTATAAAATCCCTTTTCTTTTAAGAAAAGGGGAAAAAAATTAGATTCAGCAAGTTCTCACTAGAAATTTTGCTATAAAGTATTGATTTTTACCAGACTCAATTGACTGAAAAGTTGTTTGTATAGCAATATTGGCCAAGCCAATATGCTGGAACAATTTTGCTACACACAGTAATCAAGTGCATTTCTAAGTATAATTATACTGTCATAAAAATAAAGCCAAGATACCCCTTCTCCAAGCAATAAAACAGGGCAGGCTGTAAAAATCTAAAGAAATGAAATATATTTTCTAACTAAATGTTGTGTCTTTCAAAGAGAACAAAAACTCCTGCCCCTCTCTTTCCCCTTAGGCCAAGGTTAGCATGAAAAGTGATCAATACTTCAATCTCAATAAACTATTTCAATAATAGTTAATTCACGTGGAAACAGAGGCTGAAAATTTCTGCTCAGCGACCTGCAACACGTTATCTTGTTTGCTGAACGCTGATAATATATCATTGCCATAATGGATATGACTTGGTATGAAGTGTGAGAAAGAAAGGGGGGAAAAAAGAGGAAAAGATACCCCAAATACATGCTCATTCTGCAGAACCAAATCAATACCATATATGATCTCTTCTGGAAAAAAAAACCAAAACCTTCCAGCACAGACTGCTGGTAGAGTGAGTCAAACCTTTGCAATTAATTTTATTTGACAAACACTTATTGATTTACTGGAATTAAAGCTACGTGAGTTGCTATCTGTTACTGTACTGCAATCCAAACACCTGTAAGTATTCCACAGTGCCATTTCTTACTGGCTTGTATAATATCCGCGCCTCTTTGGCAAACAAGAACAGGCTCCCTTCTCCACTCTCCGACAGAGAAGCAAACGGTACAATACAGGAAAATGGAAAGAGTTTTCCCCGCTTGATTTGCTGCACCTCGCAGGAGCACGTCACCCACAGATGCACCTGAGCGGCATTCATGTTTATTGCTCCCGTATTTTTAAAACTTTGACATTTGTTCTCAACTTCGAAACTGGACAACGTGGCGGGTCAGCGTTCGTGCGGACGCTGCCCGAAGGTGCAAGGTTTGTTCTGCAGGCTTGCGGTTGAAAGCGGAGATTGACCGTTGCCCTTGGATGACAGGGCAAGAGGGCAGGACAGTCTGATCAGAGGCAAACCTAGGGCAAGCCCATGGGTATTTGGCAACAGCTGGGCTCGGGGAGAACAGCTTGGCTGAGCTTGGTGCTCGGCTAGCATCAGGCTTCGTGAAAAAAAATCAATCCTCAGCACTTCCTTTCCAGCCACAGTCCTCCTCCTTTCCCCAGTATCTTCCTTCTCACCTCCTTTCTAACCTGGGCTGGCCTCCCCCACCAGGGCTCTTCCACCACCATCACCTTCCCCCTACATCCTCCTAAAGCAGCGTCATTGCTTTAAACAAAATCAGTAACGCTTCGCCAGATCCCATCACCCGGAGAGTGAAGGCGCTAACTTCGGCACACCGAACGCAGGCGCTGAACGTGGACATGTGGTATCTGCGGGACGCATGTGCTCTCTGCGCCCAGGTAAGGCCAAGGGAGCAGGGGAGAAAGAGCACTGGGGGGGATTAGGGCGAGTGCCAGGCCCTGAGGAGCCATTGTGCAATCACGCAACAATCCTGCCCCCCTGTAGGGTCCAATGGTGCTGAGCCTCCAATCGGACCCGCGAGACTTGAGGGAGCCGAGGGGTGCACGCATGCACTTAGCTAATAGCTCCTACTGCCGACAGCAGCTCGCTCGCTCCTCATTTGAGCTTATACTTCCAAGAGGATGATTTAACACAAGAGAACAAAGACTACGTGGTTTTAATAAGCGAGACCTCCGTTGCACAGGATTTCCTCTTTTCAATGGGCTGCGGTACTTTCCACAATCATCTGAACACGAGGTTCAGCCATGGCTAGGTCTGGCCCGGCCCCCGAAGAACCCACCTCCCAACCCCTTCGCCCACCATCCAAGGGCACTCTTCTCTCTAGGGTGCTGGGACTGAGCTCTAGCCGAGAAAGAAGAGAATAACTTTTTCCCAGCACACAACAGTTAGAAACTATAGACTGAGCAGCAGAGCACAAGAATCCAGTTTTCCTTTGCTCTCCCAGTAAAAAAAAAGAAAAAGCACATCACACAGCATACACAACACACACATGAAGTCCACCAAAAGTATACCCGGTAGACAAGTAAAACACGCACGCAGGCTTCTAGGCTACTTTCCAGGCTAGCCTCAATTTTGAAAACCTGCTAAGATTCATATGAAAATTTGGATTTTCCCTTTAAGGGTTGCAAAGCTCATTTTTATTAAAACTCCTCTGAGGAGACAGAAAGCAGCAGTTTAGCACTGTTGGCAGCCAATTAGAAACTAAAATAAATGTGTTGTGGTTTTTAAAACATTTTTTAAAAATGTTAATATCAAAGTTAAGATGTCTAAGGTATAAACAAAATCATAATGGGATGCCGGGTTACTGTATATGGTAAATAGCTCTCTGGAGGAAACCTTTATTGCTCCCTCAGGGCTTTCTTACAAAGTATGGATTTTTTAATTCCTAGTGGAATATTTTTCATACACCACTGAAGACTATTAAGTACCAGATATTACATTATGTAGTTTAAACTTTGCACTACACATGAGAAAGACTTTCCTGTCAAGAAAACTATTTCTCTGCTACTATAATCTTTACAATATTAAAATTAATACTGGCTTCGGGGTATAAGCATCGCTACCAAAATTTGGGGGAGTTTAATCATTTAGCATATTCATCATCAGTCTGCGTGGAGAGGTGCTTGCGGGGGAGGAAAGCGAATGCAACACAAACCGGGCATTTGCTCATTTTGCAGCGCTGTAGGAAAGCAGAGCAGCGGGGTCATCACCCTCCAGTTGGTGTCATCACAAGCACTGGACTAGCCAAGGGCGTGGTAAGGAAGGAAGAACAACGCTATTACAAACGGTGAAGGAAAAATCGTTGTGCCTCCGGGCCATTAAAGTGGCATTTGCAGGCCATTAACTTGTCACCTGGGAGAGAGTCAACTCTAAATATTAAGAGGATAATAAAAATGTACCACTCCTCACCGCAACTGGTAGAAGCGATGACTCTGCAAGATCTGGAAGGCAAATGTGAGAAGAGAATCCCCCCAATCCAAGACATTGCACATTTATTTCCTAGGCCTGTACTATGCAGCCGCGAGGGCCCCTCCACCCGCGTGACTGGCCCCCCGGGAAACGGGATTCGCTCCATTTCGTTTGCAAAAAAGGTGAAGTGAAATCAACACTCACTTGTAGACTGTGCCTCCATTGCCATGGCCAAGGATGTCTAGATACCGTATGTCTTGTTCATTCATCTCCACGAGAAAGAAAGAAAAACAAAAGAGATGTCATGCTGTGGATTGAAATGTCAAGGAAAAGCAACTTCAGGCCATAAACAACAAGCAGTCTGGGTCATTTCAAGTTCAGCTGCAAGAACGAGAAGATCAATACAACATTTGCTGTCCAATTTATAAAAGACGATACCAAGGGACAAAGTGATGGAAAGTTTAATGACAATTTGTTTGCCTGGGTCATTTCATTAAAGTTTGATAAAAGGTGTCAAAATGGAATGATATAACATAGCTCAAGAGGGTCAGGTCAGAGATACTGATAGGAAAAGGGTCTCCAGCCTCGCATGTAACCAAAGCCAAAGCTGGGATGGAAGGAAGCAATCCACCCAACCGCTGCCATCTGAAACAGGCCCAGAAAAGTTGATTTGGGCCCATTTATTTTGGAATCAGCCTAACGGATGCTAATTGCATGACACGCGTCTGTCAGGAGAATTGCTTCCCAGCACTTCATTTATATACAAATGTTGAATGAAGGCCCCGCTTCTGCAAGACACAGAAATCATTTTAATTGATGTCCAATAAAAATAATGATCTTTCAGTAGTGTAATAAATGGCCTGCCTGAGAAGCGTTGTGTTCTCCTGGGCAAGTTTCTTGAAAGGGTGGTAGGTCACTTCAGCCAGTGGAGTCGCAGGGTCAGAGCTCCCCGGACACAGGCACGCTTCGAATGTCCCAAACATGGACATTTCCATTCGGGGGTTTATAAAAATCTATCGCACCTCTGCTTGTGGGCTTATTGGTTTAAATTTGAAACCCTGAACTGTGTTTATCCGGTACCATCTGCCTGCCGCACTGACTTCCTGAAAGGAAGTAAACCGCTGTTCAGAATCACTACATCTTTTTTTTTTTTTTTGACAAGTCTACCTATCTTTTCCAAAAAAACCACAAAAAGCCTCAACTCATTCAATTATGATAAATTTGGGTCAACAAAAATATTTTGCAAATTAAAAGAAAGCTGCTCTTTTACCTTTATCATTGAAGTAAATAGCTGAGTTTGGATGGTTTCAGACTGTAATGATACTTTGACTGGTGTCTACCACCAAATCTTAAAAGGACCCATTTCTATGGACTATTCATAATCGTTAGACGCCTGGTTACAGATTCTCATGAGCTGGCCCAGGGATTCGATTTACGCGTCCTACCAATTTTATTTACTACGAACACGGGTCTACACGGCAGTCCGAGGTGTGACTACAGCTCACGGGGATGCACCAGATCAGCATGAACTAACTCATCTCAGGACACACCCAGCTTCTGGGGCAGGTTTCGAAAGTCAGCGGAGACTTATGCTCTTAAAACACGTTACGACTTTTGAAAATCCATCCTCAATCCGCACCAGCCCAGATACTAACAGCTCTGCCAGATGAAGCTGTAAATGCAAGCTGCAATAAACCCCTACGAAAGAGTCCATTTTCAGCAAGTTTCAGCAGCAGAAAATAGAGTTTTTAATTGATTAAAAAGAATCTGTTTTCAGGCCACTACAGTGAAGCTTTAAATATTTTGTTCTGCTCTTCAACCAACTGAACAAAAAAACAGCACTCATTTATCAGGGGAAATATTTTTCTTCTATACCTTTCCAAGGCGTAAGCTTGTGACTTCTGAGATAATTAGAAGTACACTGGAGCAGGAGGTAAGTCTGGACAAGAAATCTGCAAGGTGTATTAAGATTCCTACCCAAAGGCCAATTCAATAGCAAAACCAAGGCTTACAGTTTTTGCTGAAAACTGATTTTTCTTAATGAAAACCATTCTGATTATTATACTTGACCCAAACATGCAAAACTAAATGCATGAAAAAAAAATCTGCTCAGAATTTCCCCCTCTAGGAGCACTGGATGTGCACCTCTCTGCGGGGAAATGATGCATGGGCAGGGCTTCACGGACGTGTGGGGTTCGTACTCGGCCTCTACTCCGGAGTGATTTTCTCCCGCAATATGCAGCTCCACAACTGGCAATGCATGCACAGGCACTTTGCTCCAAATCCAATAACTCAAATGCTCAGATCTTGTAAATGTAGAATAACCCCCCTTTCTAGGCTCTCTCAAATGTGAGAGAAACATTGCAATTCTTGGTGGGCACTGATACCCCCGTATCGGTGGGTGTATCTTTAGGGAGTGTTGTTTTATGTCCCTTATTGCAAAGAAGCAGCAAAGGTTCGAGTTCTCCTTTTCCCCCCTCCATTGGGCTAACTCGTGATCGGGTGAATGAGCCGTCCCGACATAAACCACGGGCACTTACTGCCACTCACTGTGATGTTGCACTGCTTCCCGTGATTGCCAACCCTGCCCTGTTCCTCGTGGGTGGCACACAAAAGAGCCGCACAGAGCTGATCGTGAAACACAGAGATTGGGATGGAGCAAATACATGCCAGAAAAAAAAACCTTACAGAGATAAAGCTTGATTTATTGACTCAAATAAAAATGCCAAAAAGTAGCTAGTGATTTATTTATTTTACTGGGAGAACTGAATCCTCCATCATAAAATGATAACACAAAAACAACAACTCTATGGCGTGGACAGGAATATTAAACATCCCAAACCAACTTTGATTACTTGATCGGATGCCAATATTAACAAATTAATGAAAAAGTGAAGCAGACTTCAATTACGACTCAGCAAACAAAACACCCTTTGTTTATACGTGCTGTCTCTGAAAGAAATCGGGGTCTATCTCTTGTAAATCATTAAGAGCAAAATGCTCAATTAATCCTTATTTTATATGTAAAGCTCTGACGGAAGCCAAGTCCTCTCGCTATACCTATGCTTTGCGAATCGAAGCAATAATGGTTTCAGAAAGCAGTCACACTCTATGAGCAGACAATTGAAGAGATTTAGTAAATCCTACTTTATAGACCAGAGACTAATCGGAAAACACAAGCCAGTCAAATGTTTCTTATGAACTGTTGACACTATATCAATGCTGAATCAATTGGTGGCATTTACTCTGAGTGACAGAAAAGAAATAAATATTTATATCACATAACCTATATCAATGAACCTAGGCAGAAAGCTATTTCTAACCTGTCAATATTTGATTATCTTGAAGAATCATGTCCCCTTCTTTTAATGATTAATATGAATTCCTTATTAAACCAAAGTGGAGACTATTGGAAGGGAATATCATTATTAATGTTTGAAAGCATAAACCGCAAAAAGCTCTATTAAACTACGGCTAAATATGACTTAAAGCCTCTTCCCAAAAAGGAGAGAAAGTCAAAGTTACAACTAAATATTTGTCTCTAGATTAGGCAGCTGTGACCAGGTCTTGTAGAAATAAGGTAGATAACAGAGGAGCATTTTTTCTTCTGGTGATCTGCAATGTATTCCCTTGCCAGAGCATGGTGAATTAAGGGTAATAAGTCAAATATTAATTCTAAGCTTCCATCCTTTGATGAGTTTAAGCCCAGTCTTAAATATCATTAACAGATTTGAGGGCTTCCTTTTTTTAATGTAATAGGATTAAAAAACAAACAAACAAGCCATCCAACCCAAAGCTTTCTGTAGTTTGAAGTGTATAAAATGCCTTTATTGTTCTTGCTTAGAACAAGTAAAAATAGTAAATTCAGGTTATGCAGGCATTCATAAAGATATGGCCTTATTCGTACCCAGCTCTCTCTCTTTTTTTTTTTTTTAAGGATCACAAAAGGACTTTTCTCGTACTATGGATTCGCATTTACAAAATTTCATTAAGAAGTTCAAAAGAACGTTTTTTTGGACCTCGCATCATTTAAAGTTGGCCCGACAGCTGGATGCAAGAACGCCGTCATTTTTTAAAACGGTTATAAGGAAGGAACAGACCGCCATGGCAAGAATCAATGTCTGCTTTTGTGACAGGCATGCTGACAAGCTTAAAAATGCATTTCCAAGCTGTATTCAAAGGATTCGGCGACAAATAAGCCAGGCTGCAGTGCTGATGCTGCTAGGCTCACATTCTCATCTATTAGACCACAATGTTACAGGTGATACCGAAGGACAAGCATGAAGACCAGCCTTTATCTTCTTGACATGCTCAACTACAACTACTTGATTCATGAAATGCCAATGAGGTTTGGAGAGGTCACTGTGTGAAGGCACTGAATACGCATCTGAGATAATTAAGATTTCAGCCTTCGAAACATGGAGGGGAAGTGAACAGCAGTTAAGAAAATCAATAAGAGTCTTTTATTTGCGGTGACACAGATGTCTCAGTCAATAGAGCCTAATAGGCAAGCTTGATCGCAATGGACAGGTGCCTGCCTCCAAGGCTATCAAAGGGCTTTCACTATGACAAACATTAAAACTTATTTATGTTGCTACTGAAGAATCTTGTATTCTTTTAAGTAGTTTAATTTAGTAGTGTATATTTAAAGCCATTATACTACTTTGGATCCGTCCATCTATTTGAATCAAAACGGGTGAGAAATGACTGCTCTGAAGTGTCCATTTGTCCATCAATTGCTCATTTAAACCATTCAGCTCTGCGTACCGGGACCTGAGCAGCGGAAGGAGAGGAGAGCAGGAGACGAGGAAGCCGTGTGCAACTTTCATGTTTTATTATGTGCCATATAATGCGGCTCCAAACAATAAGAGGGAGTTTTCTCTCTCCCCCACTTGCACAAACCTCTTAAATATTTATGTGCTTCCTGTCCTAAAAATACGAAGGTCACTCTAATGGAGCTGCTGATTTAGTTATTCAAAATTGATTAACTCCTTTCCCTGAAATTGTGGCAACAGCGCAACATGTGCAAGAGGTGCTTCAATCTATTTGGAGCTAAATCTGATTAGCACATTTTGAGGAATGGGAAGCAAATTGCTATGCCAATCAAAGTAAATCAGGACACACAACTCATTCATATCGTGACGGTTTTCATGGTCTCTCCCACTCCTGTGTTAAAAGAACACATTACAACTGAATGAGCAGTAAGCATCTCTCTACCTATTTGTAGCACGCCAATCACTGTGGTATTCAGGCAGTAACAAGACATGTACCCAAGGCTCAATTCAATGGACCTACCTGGCCATTGGCTAATATTTTCTTCAGTTCTGCCGAGGACTTCTTCAGGCTGAAAAAGACAATTATTTTCAGTGATTACACAGTGTCTCTTTATTAAATTGAGTAAAATGTATATCCAACAACAAAGCCTCACACTGATGGCTACGCCTTGCAAGTGATTCACTTGTGAATTACAAAAGGCACCGGCTACTTCTCCGACTGAATATACAATTAGTACGGGAAAAACAAAAATTCAACATTATCGACACTAATTTAACCTTATGCATGCACCTCTAAAGTTCGCTTCCACAACCACAACTGTAGCTCGTGTCATCCAAACACAATGGCACAACACCAAATTAGGAAGCGGAGTTGCTATACTTTGGGTGTGTCTACACGTTCAATTAATGCGCTTTAGGTTAATGAGCATTAAATCCAGTACCTCCTGTCTACACGTGTGCTTTAATGTGCATTAGGCTATTTTAATGTGCATTAAAGCATCACAAAAAACTGAGCACTTTCGCTAATGCGTATTAAAATAAGCTAAGGTGCCTTTTTCTGGTACCTCACAATGGAGGTACTAAATTTAATGCACGTTAACAAAAGCGCATTAATGAACGTGTAGGCGTGCCATCCATTTTTGAGGTCCTAGAAAAATGTGCATTAGCTTATTTTAATGCACATTAGCTAACGAGCACATTGGGCATTTTTACACATGCTCTGCGACGCAGCACTGGGTGCTTTAATTAGCAAACCACGCTAATTAAAAGCAACTGTGCATCATGGGTATAAGAGTCCGCACACATCCCCACACTGAAAAAACGGCAGCGGGACACTTTGAACTTAAGCTCATCAAATGTGTTTTATTTCAAAGCACCCCATCGCCATTTTTTCACCGTGGAGATGCACAGTGACACTGATTTAGGAAACGCAAAAGGCTGCCGGAGCACAGCATTTCTGTGCTCCAGCAGACTCAATTAATCGCACATGTATATAGGAGTCCTTTTTTGTGATGCTTTCATGTGCATTAAAATAGGCTAAAATGCTTATTAAAGCACACGTGTAGACATGCCCTTTATGGATAAGTGCAATTACAATAGCTTCAATGAGGGTGAAACAACTGAAACGACAGGTAACTCAGCCCATCATACTGACTGGAGACTGTGACACTTTTAAGTCATGCTTATTTTAAGCCTAACTTCAACCAAGGGGAAGCGATGAGAGAGTCTGTTTTGAAAGGAAGATATTATTTGAAGGTGTTTGGATGCCACACTTCATAGCCAGTCCCGTTGTTTTGGACAGATCAAGGACCCTAACCAAATCTCTCAACTGTTGGGGGTTTGGGTTTGGACCAAACCTAGATTCCTCAAAGAAAAGTGCGGTCCAAACCAAGAAGTACACTAATGCAAAGACCACTGCTTGGTTACTAATACCAAATTTCTGTCCTTGCTGCAAATGTGTATTTTCAGAGCCTTCAGATACCGGCTCTGCCACGTCACTCTCTATTTTGTAAATATTTTGACACGTAACATATTTCACCGTCACATACGCCCAAAATTTCTCCAAATTAATGCATCAAAACGCAGCGACAGAAGTGCTTCACAATCTGTATACTTTTCCAGCAGATCCAATGCTGTCAGTGACATTACATTTCCAGTGGGATACTTATAACTAATTGCCGCGGCTGTATTTTGTAACCAAAGACCATCTCAGAGAAGTGATCTACGTACTGCCCTCATCAGTTCCATGCTATCTTCTTCCCTGAAAATATTACGGCTGCCCCTCTCCCCCTATTTTCCTGACAACATTGACCTCTTCCCTGCCCACGCTCACACATCAATCTGCCTTGGTATTGGAACGACTAGAAAACACCTCTTCTCACAGAGATGTTCTGCTGTTTTTGGTGAACTTAAAGAAATGCCAAACAGAATAATATATCCTTAAAAGGCATGTGTCTTGATCATAGATCATTACTAACAGGTACAGTGAAAACACCGATTTCGTATTTGGTGGCTTTGTTCTTTAATAGGCCTCTTGTTCCCAGACTACTTTAAAGAAAAATTAAGTTTACCACGGAAACATAAGTTGATCTTGTCATCTCTCACGACTAACAATTTGTGAACATGAAACAGAGAGAGACTTTCAATTACTTCAAAAACACAACTCATAGTGCAGAAGGTTTTGGATAAGAAATGGCAATTAACTACTAAATAAGATGACAGAATCTTCTAGAAGGCTTATTTTCAGTGCACTTTGAGAAAAAGCTCAGAGCACAGGAAGTACGGAAAGCTAAAATATGACAGAGACAGGAAATCGGCTCCGTTAGCTTAGCACCTTGCCGGACACAGGCTCTCTCGGAGTCTATCCCAACCTGTAAATACTTCCTTCGAAGGGACACTGGCAGTGTCTGTGCAGTGGTGACACTCGGCCAACATTTTGGAGTTACCCGAGTCCAACTTGCTCCAAAATAGACTTGCCCAGAGCGCTCACCATCTCTTTGGTCACTGCTTTTAGGGCCCATTGACTGGAGCGCCTTTGGAGAGTTTGATGCTCGCACACTGAGCACGGTCTTCAATGCTTTAATGTGCTGCAGCTCTCCTGAGTGACTTCACAAGAATCGAGTACAGGGAGGCTCGGAGTAGGTCCACTTTTGTTTCTCCTTATGGAGCTTGCCAAAAACAGGTTATCTTGAGCAACGCTATCAGCCTAAAGGACTTCAACGTTGGCAGATACCAACAGAACAAACCACTTGCCCTCGACTGTAAACCGATCGGTAATTAACCCGACTGTATCTTTGATCATGATTCCCTTTATCAACCGGGTTTAAAAGGTTCTCAGAGGACAACTGCTGCCAGGTCAAGCGGAAAAGGTAGCATTTAATTGAATACACTTCTTTTAAAATAACGAGCCTTTGAATTATGTTAGCTTCTCGACTAATGTGTATAACATTTCCTGATCCCATGCCTTACATATGATGTAGTGCAGTACAAGCTACCTTCCCAGTATTAGAGATAGTTCTCTTATCCTCAGAGCAATGTGATGTGTGCAATTTTGAAAGCAAGATAAGGAAGTCAGACTCTCAAACCCCACTGAAATTCAGGGGTAGCTGAATCCTGATGCCTTGTGGGCTTTTCCAAAATCCCAGGTCAGGCTGAGCTATGGTCTACATTTTTCCGTGCAATCCCTGACATCGATATCCAATGAAGGACCAAACAAGCTAGCTGGCAAAATCTCTATTGTTGAGTCAACTGAAATAAATGAACTTCCACATCACCCTTATACAACACCGCAATGCCGTATCGAGAATAAAGACATCTAAAGAGATATCTATGAACAGAAAATAGGTTTAGTGAAGTCCAGCCATATCAGAGTGACAAGTTCTATAGGGCAAACTAATTTTATTTTTTGTTCCCACTTTATCCCTTTATTCCCAGGGGCCCTGTTTACAAAGTTCTTCGACATTTCAAGTTGGCTGCTGTTAATTATTATGCACAAAACCACATTTTGGGCTCCATTTTGTTTTAACCAAAAATCAAAAAATTGCAGACGCTTCTGCTCCTGACTCTTACCTATTGCTTGGAAGGGAATCCGAGACTGCTGAACTGCTATTATTAGCAGACCCTGCTCTTGTATTTACCTGCAGGCAGGGAAAGAATCTTTATCAGTCGTTTATGTTCAGAGGACACCATTCTAATTAACCTGTAATTTGCCATGAATTTCTCATTTCACTATGAAGGTTAATTAGCTTGTTGCTAGGCATGCCCATGGTTGAGCTCTTGTCTGTATGTAGGTTAGCAGATTGTATAACTGACGGACTGCAACATACTAGTCTCCTTGCATTTTATAAGCTTAAATAATATAGGAGAAGACAGAAACTCCATGTCTGTGCCTCTCTATCCTCATTTAAGACATAAACAATCATTTATATCAAAATCATCCCATAGTATTCTGCAACTCAGATCTAAGAATATATGACTACAGCAGCAGGGTAGAGAGTAGATATGAATCAATCACATATGATTTATGTGAATCATATAGTCTTTCAGGATACGTGATTGATTCATATCTACTACACACATACGCACACTTATTGCTTATATACGTACATACACACACACGTGCACGCGCGCACACGCAACACAGCTTCATTGTGATATATTCATCAATTTGAATGAAGGAAGATTTTCCCTTCAAAAACGAAGCAAAAAAACCCCTGCTTTTTGCAAATTAGTACTAATAACAGAGTAAATAGCTAAGAAGCTTCTTAGCAAAAGGCAAGAAAGGAATGCATTTTGGTTTTTAATAAAAAGATATTACAGGCAACACCAAGCAGATGGATCTTTCTCCCGCCATCATAAAAAAATCTGCTTGTCAGAGCTCGAGAAAGTGCAGTTTTATTTGACATTTCAATAAGTGGAACACAGCATTACAAATCCATCTAACTTTACTGAAACAATTATTGAAATTCATACCTTCAGGCCATGTATGTTCCGTTTCCCAGGAGGCTTGCAGGCTGAAACAGTAATTGACTAAATTGTAGAACACATCAGGGCCATTTACAAATTTGTTCAAAATGAATCTTTTAAAAAGAAATGAGGGTGACACCAAAATTAGCAGAGAGAAATGATTGAAAAGTGCCCCCTAAGACCCAGAGTGGGAATTATGAACCAGGATTTGTAACTTGCAGGAGTGAGCATTTATAAAGGCTAAGAGCTTTCTGATACCATCTAATATAAATTCTAATTTCTGCTTAAAAGACATCAAGTTCAAGATAACTGTGAGCTAGAATGATTAGATTACGCTCCCTAATTCAAATGCTTTCAATATCTTTGGTCGTCTTTGATTTTTACACATTATATTTCCCTGGCAGTTAACTAATTTTTGGTTAAGAGAGTTAAAAGAGGTATGTTACCAAACAGGGCGCTGCATGTTTTAATATGCAAAAAAACAACCTCGGGAAGAAACTTGAGGATCAAACAGCCGAAGAAAGGCTACTTGAAACGGAGAATAAAAAGGAGTTGCATTTTGTTTATTTGCAAGCAAATGCAGACGTCAGGTTAAAATCCTAGATGTAACGATGAAGTACGGTTTGGGAAGAATATTTTCTTAAAGCCTTTCAAACTATATATTGCCCGTGTTTTCTGCATTCAGTGGATGTGCCTTTGTCAAATGTTAAAGCTACAAAGGCTTCTAGCTACATGTTACGGACAGTTCCCATTTTAAAACTACAGTGCCCTACAAATTGTATGTTAAAGGGCCTGTCAATTTTGATTGATTGTCTGGGGAAGGATGAATTTGATTTTTCTTTCTCAGATGCACATGTATTTCACTCTGGTTTCTGACAGCAGGAAACAGAGCTATTTATTAGTCAAAAGGACACAGATGATAGTTATTAAACACATCAGTTAGACCAGGCCATCTGCATTTAAACTACATTAGATATTACCACGTTATTCTTAAAGAAGATAAATACTATGACACTGAGAATAGGGAAAAAATTGAAAACTTTCAACTATTCTAAAAAAAAAAAAAAAAAAAAAAAGAATCAGCATTTTCTAATTTACTTTTCTTTGGAAATGAAAATTTACATTTTGAATAAACAGTAAAAAGACATGCTCAGTAACGTCCGCCCGGGTGCTTTGATAACAAAATTCACATGGTATTTAATAAGCGATTTATTTGCCATGAATTTGAAAAATAGGTTGTATCTATTTAAAACATCTCTCTCCTGAGCTATTACCTTAAGCAAAAATCAGGCAATTATTAGGAAAAGTTGAAGTGTTCTTCAGAGAAACTCTTTATCCTAGTTTTTCACAGAGACGTGGTCAGCCCTGGAAACACAAACCCTATCTAATGGGAAAGGGGTTTTAAAATGTAGTTTTCCAAGCTCCGTTTTTGGGGGGGTTTTTTAAAGTTGCCCATTGCTAAAAGAAATTTTTCTGCTGGGTTAAAGAATTCTGGCATTTCTTGTTATTCGGACGGCTATTTTTAACAGGCGAAACAGGCTATGTATAGAAGTTGCTGCCTCAAAGATGGATGTGAAACCAGTACTGCACGTCTAAGGCAACAAAGAACGGCACGTGGACGTTCAACGCTGGGAGGCTTCCTGGAGTCTCCCATGGCTCTGTGCTCAGAGAAGACCAAGTGGAAGACTACAAGCGGTGGTCTGGGAAGCATTGGGAACGTGTAGGGGGTGCACGCGGGTACACACGCACCCCTTGGAAGTGCCGGTCATGAATTTGGAAGTGCACTTCAGGTTTTGCCGCCGGCGCAGTGATCGGCCACTGGGGGACACCCCCCGGTCGGTGACCTGGTGCCCCCCCAGACTCGGGAGGCACCAGTCGCCCATGATGGGAAGTTAGCAAGGACTTTTACAGAGTGGAGGGGAGAGTGGAGCAAATACTGTAGGCAGGAACAAAGGAAGGCATGAAATTGTAAAGGATTTTGAAAGAAGGGGGAAGCTCCAGTGACCCGAAGAAGGGGCCAGCAGGAAGGGTTCACGGGAACCGCACCAGCATGGGTCCCAGCAGGAAAGGCCAAGTGAAGAAAGCCTCTGCTTGTCCCTAGAAGAGCTCAATCCTTCATGCAACTGGCCACCCCCCAACCAGGACACCTTCAAAGCCTGTTCCAAGGGCGAAGAAATGAAGGTGCTCATGACTCCCAAGAGGTGACCAGCACCTTCCTGGATCCACCCGAGACATTTAGTTTTCTTTCTTGCAAGCGGGAATCCCAAGATATGCAATGTGGACTTTGATGCCTTCTTCGTTCACCTCCAAGCAATGACAGACATCCAGGGTGCTCAGCTCTCCCAGAGTATCCTGGGTTTTGGCAGGGAAATGTGGTTTGATACGGAAAGAGACCTGAATTCAGGAAGAAGACAGATTCCTGCATCTCAACCTGACCTACAGGGACAGAGAGAGGGATGCTTTCCCCTCTTTTGAGCTGCGCTCTCTCCAGAGCTCGTGGCAGCAGTAAGGAATCGGTCGAGTGATGCACAGGCTCTTTTCCGGAGCCGGAGTCTACCAGAATACCTTTGCTATGCAAGCCCCTGCGAGGCTGAGATGTAAGCAGCTAAGCCTTTCTCCTGAATCCCAGTCTCTTTCCGTAGCAGCTCTCTACCAGCACAGCCAGCCTCCTTTCGAGACCTTATTAGCATGTGTTAGAGGCCTGTTGGTTAATTGCCCAATTCAAACTTCAGAGAGTTATAAGTAATGAAAGTCTAGAATGTTTAATTGGGAAGCTCATACTATGATTATTTGTATAGTATCAGTTAACTGGGAAGACTTTAATTTTTAATTATTTCAATTAATTTATTGCTGGGAGATTTACTTGGAGAATTTAAACCTTATCTGTTTCATCAATTAAGAACCACAGATTCAGAGACTGGATACTGAGAACATTTGAATGAATTAGAGGGGTTATGTAACACGCTAATCCTATTAACCATTTCCTTTGTGCAGAGATGTGCCTATCCAAAACATCCAACTAGTTGCCTATAAGACTAAATGCAATATGCCCTTTCTCCTGTTAAAAGTACCCCAGCCCTGAGTATTTGATAAGCCCTTACCTACTCAGGAGAGCATCTAAGCATGTTCTCAAGTGTCTGTTTGACCTGTATATAAAATGCCATCGTTGTCAACTGTTAAAAGCTCAGATAAATTTTCTTTTTGTAATGGGCACATTTCCAGTTTCAAAACAGTCATAACGCGATTGGATTCATTTGATTAACAACTTCAGAAGAAGAAGGACCGTAAGAAATCCGTGTTTATAAGCAGCCAGAATTCAAGTGATTCATCTGTTTGGTTATGTAGACATACAACAACCACATCACCACTGAGGTTTTTTGAGCATACATAAATATGTACAATGCAAACCGAATCTACTTAGGCTAATTTACTTTAGAAAATTAGCTGTTTTATACACAGTGACTGTAGTTTTCAATACAGTCCCTACGATAATGAATTCTCACATCCAAATTAAGAGGTAACATCCTGTTATGTGCATTTAAACCTTCTGAAAACATAACTGTTGATGAAAGAGTTTACTGATATAATCATTGTTGATTAGAATTTGTTAAGCATTACCTCTTGGATATATCTGCAGCGGCTCTATTAACTGTCCATTTACTTGCTGCTCCATTACAGTGGTATAATACTGCAAAGAGATTACAGAACAAGATTACTCACGTAAAGTATGAATAGCGGGAACAGTGTTTATGGGTAGTTTAATTTGCAGCCCTTTTTAAAATTGCTATTCATAGATTCATATTATACATATTATATAATTATGTTATACTATTATACATATATGTATATGTATATATTATACATATAATTATGTTATATACTATTATACATATCAGGCTTTAAAATATTTTCCTACTATTTGTTCTGCTCACAGAACAAAACTATGAACGTGAAAAACCAAAGTTGATGAAAACCAGCATTGTCTTGAGTCATGGCAAGGGATTGACCACTGCCCGTTGACTGTGTTAAATTCAGCATCTCTCTGGCAATGAAGAGTGCTCAGAGCACATTACATAACACGTTCCTTCAGCAATCGTTACACACGGTAAGCAAAATTTTGATGATGGGCCAGATTTTTGGGTAGTACAGCTTCACCGGCTGTGATGCTCGGGATGACAATGTTCTACGGTAAATGCTTAGGGCTCCTATACACATGCGTGGAGCCTGCTCCAGCGAGCTGGAAACCCAGCGCGTCGGAGCACGAGTCTGCCGGAGCACAGACTGATGCACTCTGGGAGCCTTCAGTGTCACGTGTGTCAGCATCGCTGTGCGTCTCCACGCTAAAAAATGGCGCTGGGGCGCTTTGAAACCAGACATGTTCAATGAGCTTTAGTTCAAAGTGCCCCGCAGCCATTTCTTCAGTGCAGGGGATGCACGGCGATGCTGATACACAAGACACGCGGGCGCTTTTAATTAGTGCAGCTTGCTAGTTAAAGCGCCCGGCACCGCATCCCACAGCACGTGTAAAAAGGCCCTTAGTGCCAATGTTTCCGATGTTGCTACAACTTACCCTAACTATGACGGTCTGTAAAGCAACGTGGCATCAAACCCGGGTGCTCCAAACACACCAACAACTACCCATGAAACAAACTTTTCCTGATTTATGCAAAATGGAAGTCAACACGAGGGTTGGCTTATTCATTAGCTAAGTGTTACACAAAAAGTATCTTTCTTTTTCTCATGGAATGGCAACCAATGAACTAGACCAGGAGGAGCCACATAAGCGGAGTAAGCCAGCCATAGGACACATCACTAAGACCAGTCTTGTGCACGCTACGTGCTTTCTCTGCATAAAACGTCACACGTGCAGGCATCCAAAGACACAAGTGGGGAAGTTCCAAGGTCCCCAGCTCCTGTTTCGGCACAGATTTAGGATTGATTTCAGACTTGATGTTCACAAGGGGCTTTGCTTGGGAGCAGAAGTCCACAGGTGCAGGTCGGCTTGAAGAACGAAGGCCCTATTTCCTCTACGAGGCTAAGATTCGAACTTGCTAAGAGGCCATGGGATTGTGCAAGAAGGCAGTTTTCACTTTTTCCAAGTTTCTCTTATGTAGAGCAGCAAAAATGAAAAGCAGTCCTTCAGTGCCGAGCGAGGAGGAGAGAAAACTGGGAGTACCGAGTCCCACCGAGTCCCATCTCTCAATGAATGCGGGATCTTAAGACCAGGTTTGTTATTAAAATTCGGTCACAAGATTTCTGAGCGGGTAGCCTGTCCAGGTTTAACAGACACTCGTGATCTTTCATAATCCTAGTATGCATGCTCTCACTGGGCTTATACAGAGCAGAGTTTTTAAAACCCAAAAACATGCTAGTCTGAAAGGGTCAAAAGATTTTTTCCAGGAGCAAGAGAGCTACCTTTGTTGGCATCCTGTGTAGCTCTTGAGCAGGTTGGGCCCTTCTCTTCATGACTGACTCCCCACCCCAAATAAAGGAGATGGTGTCTAAGAGCTATAGGACTATAAAAGGATCCCTACCCACCCAGCTAGAGCATCAAAATGGCACAGAAACTATTCCTTTACTTCTAGTGATATTCCCGGACCCTAAGACACATGCACAGTGCGTAAACTCACAGTACCTACGTAGGCTCCAGAATAATACACTAAAACAAACATCCTTCAAGAGACTATGTTTCTTAAAAGAAAAAAAAAACAGTAGTAGTAATGTGGCCCTCTCCATTACTCACACAGTGATGACAAGTAAATGAAATATCAATCATGTAAGCTGTCAACCTTTTGGGACAGCAATAACTGTTAACAAGTAGTCTGGAAAAATTGTCCGAAAATGACTTGTCCTCCACATATGAGCATTTGAGGTTTCCATGGAAAATTAAGATGCCAGTGGCTATTTGGAACATTGTTCAGGTATTCTTTTTAATGGAAAATTTGCCAGTTATTGATCCAGAGCATGTACCCCTTGCTTTCAGAAGGCTGCGAGCAACTTTCCAATCAGTGGCTGTCAAAAAAATTACTGCCTTTTTATACTGATACAAGACAACAGCAATAGTGGAGCTCTACTGCTACTTAATGTCTTTCTTTAATTAACTGCTACGTACAATAGGAAGATCTTTTTAATTATCATCTTACAGTATTTTCATAAGCAGGACACAACACTTCTTTGTGCACTACAAAGCAAATTAATTATACGGCTGCTTGAAAACCATGCTTATGGTCAGAGTCAGAAACAACCTCAAGGATATTTCCTAGTGTAAAACCTTACCAGAGCAGAACAGGCTAGATCTCAGTTCATTATTTCTTTTTATTTAGGCAGGGGGGAAAAAATGATTCACTTTTGTTGGGCAAAACCTTTACGATGCTGATGACAAACTGCAGCACAACGGCGTTCTCAGACAGATTTTTTTACATCCGCTTGATCCCGCAAATACGCGGTACCAGGCCTAGTAACGCTTAATCGCCCCAAGAAGGGGTTTCATCGGGAATACCTGTTCCCAGAAAGCACGCTGAACAGCGCTGTTCTCTGCAGTCTGTTTCCAGAGCATACGACTTACAGGAAATCTCACACCTCCAATATTTTAGGATAGCTGTATCATACGCACATCCTCAGCTGGAAATGATGGCCGGCACCTCCTAACCAACAGCGTTTCTGGTTGTTTGCTTGCACCAAGAAGGCAAACGGCACTGAACAAAGTTATCGCCCGCTCCACAGGGAGGGCAGAGAGATGTCCACTGAGCTATAACAACCTCACTTCCGAGAGCAGCGGGTAAGTAATTTTATTTTCTCCAATATTTTCCTCAGATTATGGAAGATTCATTCCAAGTCCCGGGGACTATAAAGCTCCCCAAAGGCTTCTATAAGAGTTCAAACAACAGCGAGAGGCTGTTAGAAAGGGAAAACCAGCACGTGCATGTGCATCACTGAAGCAGCCAACTGGGGCGGGACGCCAGAGGGGAGTATTGAGTGCAGCATAGTGGCTGGATGGAGCAAGGTGCCGTCCCATAACTCCTATGATGTCTGGGGAAGGAAGAGAGCTGCACATTCACAACGGCTAACAAAATGAAACCTCTGTGGGAAGCCTGCACCTTGAGACTGTAAAGTCACAATTGTAAAGCTGTGCTGGAAAAAACAGAAGCATCCTTTCCTACTGGCAATAAAGACAGGATCGCAGAAAGATTAGCAACGATCAAGTAAAGCTAAAAAAAGCCCCAGAGGGAAAGCGTCATCTTGATCCAATTGTATGAGGGCGGAGGGGAAAAAAAAAAAATGGACAAGCCAATGTTTGTCCAAATCTGTTTGCCACCGAGGCATAGCTGCCTTCCCGGCGAGGCTCGGGACGTCTCGGTGGCCCAGGAGGGAGGGTTGCGTCTTTAATAGGGCAGTGGCAGCCAATTTTTCCCCTCTCGAAGTGCTCCAGTCCTCGCTCAGCCTCATCTGCCATGACTTTGATGCAAACTTTCCGGAGATGCCGTGCAGCCTACAAGCAGTCCAACCTTCAAAGGGAAAAGTAACCACCAAAGCTACCAGTCTCTTACTCCGCCGAGCCCCCTGGATCAGCAACGAGGCCTTAAGGGCCTGAATGGGAGCTCCTCCAGCCCTAAGCTGCCACCTCACACCGCCAGACGTAGAGCCTTTGTGACATCGCAGGCCCTTGGAAGAGATCGGCAGTCACTCAACATCGCTCTGAAGTCTCATTCACGCCCAGCCTTGGAGCTGGAAGCACCGGGCTGCGCTCCAGGGATCCCTAACAGTCCATTTTGGATGAGGATAACCAAGCTCAACTGCTCCTCACCCATCCATCGGATCCCTACTGCACCTCAGTTCCAGGGGCTTTTTAAGACCTCCAGCTGGTCCTCGTCTCCAATCCAGGCCCGTCTCCGCTGCACAGCTGGGGCTTGTCGTCTCTGCAGAGGCAATGTTGGGCTTGCAGGTGCCAGCCAGCTGCCTGGCATTATGTTTGGCGCGGGTTTCTGGCTCGGCCCCCAAACTGGAGACCTAACCATGCCTGCAAGTGCCTCCACCACTCACTCCCAGTCAGGCCGGTCCCTCCAGCATGGCCAGATGCAGGGAACAGTGCTGGTCTGGCCAGTGTAGCTCCCAGAGGAAACCACCATCCAGGAGGATCCCAGACACGCTGGAAGTAAGGGAGTGGGTGCAAGCAGGTCCCTCTTCCCTCTCTCTCTGATCGCTCTGTCACCCCTTTTAAAAGTCTTTGGAGCATTTAATGTCTAGTATCCAATTAAATGGTCTGGTCTCCACTGGACTAAAAAAAACAAGTGAGAGGAAGTTTTGCAGAATTTAACTTTGTTGCTCCAAACAACGGCCAGTGGGTGAATCGGCATCTGAAACTCAAAGCCCCTTCACTTCTCTGGTATAAATCATTGACATAACAAAGTCTTACTATGCAACTGGAGAGCATAGTTATATAGTATCATAGTACTTAGGGTCGGAAGGGACTTAACAGATTGTCAGGTCCGACCTCCGAAGTGCAAAAACCAGTTTGCAAGTAGTAAAGTTTAGTAGTACAAAAAACAGTTGGGAAGAACGCAATGCCAAGGTATACAGCTACCAAAGAATGTCATCTGCAGGGCTGGCAGGAAAAGAAGTCCGGTGGGGGGAAACAAAAAAGCTGTAGGAACTGGGTTTATTAACCTGAAGAAGAGAAGACCGAGGGGGATTGCATAGCAGCCTTCACCTCCCTGCAGGGGGTTGCAAAGAGGATGGAGCTGGGCTGGTCTCAGTGGGGGCAGATGACAGGACAAGGAGCAATGGGCTCAAGTGGCAGCAAGGGAAACAGAGATTAGATGTTAGGAAAAACTCTCTCATAAGGAGGGTAGCAAAGCACTGGAACAGGTTATCCAGAGAGGTGGTGCACTCTCCATCCTTGGAGGTTTTTAAGACCTGGCTAGACAAAGCCTTGTCTGGGATGATGTAGTCGGGGCTGGTCCTGCTTGGAGCAGGGGGTTGGACTAGATGTGACCTTCTGAGCTCCCTTCAATGCTCATTTTCTATGATTCCAAGTCTGTTTTATGAAAAATGTTGAGGTTTCAATCTTGTGCTTCGGCGCTGATGTGAAAGCAAACTGAGATGTTCTGAAATTGTGTAGCGTCCCAGAATAACCCAGCAGTTCCAGAGAGGATCTAGGTTTGTGTCCCTGCTCTGCCTGACTTGCGACAGGGACTTGAACCCAAGTCCTATGCATCCCAGGTGACTCAACAGCTCCTAATGGAGCTGCTTCACTTGTAACCAACCAGCCAGAATCCACGAGGCCATCACAAACGATCACGGGACGTGACCGCTGCAGTCCACCATATTCCAGAGAAATATGAGCTCTTCTGGGCTCTTCCCCCGCTCTCTTCCCAGCTTCCAAGAAATTCCATCCTGGGCTTGACAAATAGTTTATAAAGTTCAATAAAGTCTGGTCCGTTTCTGCAGAAAGTTTCCATCTTGACAAACCTGTATTTTCCAAAAAAACCCATCAAACCAAACCCTTTAAGTTGAAAGATTCCTGTCCTGCTCTAGTCTTCTACCTGCTACCCTCATTCGGAGAATTTGGGGGGTCTTGTGTTTAGGGGTGCACTGATATATCGGTTGGATATCGGATCAAAACCGATAAAAGGAGAAATGATGTTATTGGCTATCGGCCTTTTTATGGTCGTTGTACCCAATAATTAGGGCCGTATGCCCGGAGCACTCTGGTGAGCATAGTCTGATCCCCGCGCCCCTTTCGAGCCCGTGGCAGACTACAGGACATGTCTACTGGACGTGTGTGGGAATAAGGCGGTCACCGCCTTCCTCAGCAAGGGCCGGAGCAGGCAAGAGGCGTGTGTGTGCGTGCGCGCACACACACACACACACACACACTATAAATGCAAAATAAACATACAAACAAAAGGTTTACTTATGTCAGTAGTTTATAATGCCTTGCACTATTACTAAATACCAGTTATTGGACGGATCAGCTTCAGCCGATATGGTTGGTTAGTCATCAGCTATTGGTATCAGGCAAGAAAATCTTTATCGGTGTACCCCGGCTTGAGTTTTGTCCAGACCTATGCTCTCTAAGGACAACCGTGCAGCAGACTCTGTTTGAAGACGGGAATCAAGAGAGTATCACCAGGGTGGTGTTGAAACTGCATTGGCTTATGGGTACCTATACTGGGATTTGCACCCAGATTTCATCTGTCTGTTAATACAGGGAAACTCCAAAGTCATTAAAATGCGGAGGATCAAAGCTATAATGCAGATGTAGTAAGGCGGACCATTTAAAAGGTTTATTACTATTGCACTTTTAGGGGTATCAAATAAGATGCTGCCCATTTGGTGCTTTCCAGGCAAGTCCTAATACTGAACTGTGTTCTCAGCCGGCTTGCGCTCAATAGAAAGCGGAAGAAAAAGCCCTTTGGTATTTTGAGCAATGTCAAAATACTGAACTGTAGGAAAAAGACATGTTCTTTGCTTTAAGCTTCTTGGAGAATATCATAAATCACTGGAAGAAAAGGCCATTTTACAATTGCCAAGGCTATATCAAAAGAATGTTTGACATCGTTTAATTAGCAATGATCACAATACAATGGTTTGCAATACTTCCCCGCCGCTCCCCACAATAAAAACATTTTGCATGTTGACAAAGAGAGGCTTTGCGTAGGGTTCTTCAGACAGCCACATCGAAGAAAAAGCCCTGGCCCCGTCCCTGCCCGAACAGTAAATTGAAATAAAAGGCTGTAAAAACAGATTGTTGATTGCCGCAAGTTCATAACTGAACATGCAGAGTTATCACAAGAGTATTGTTAACACCGCTTGGTTGCAGAATTCCTTCGATAGATATAAAGTTTCCATGGAAACAAAATGACTTTACAATTCTTAAAGGATAATTTATTACAATTTTTTTCTTCGTATGTTCTCTTAAGCGAAGAAGCTCAAACTAGGGTATGCAGAGCAGAGCCGAGCATGCCTACTGAACCGGGCCCTCAGGGGACTACGGCAGGGGAACACAGAGGCTGAGGATCCTGATTAAGCACGGGTAGCAAACATGATGCCACATGCTCAGCCCTAGCAAGACGGCAGCAGCTCGGGGCATGCCCAAAAACAAAACTTTAAGGCCTAAGGAGTTTCACTGATAAAAACCCGAGCATCCTTAGATGCCTAAGGAGTTAGGCAGGTGTTTTCAAGGCCGCTCTCTTGGCCTGAAGTGCCTCCCTTCCACCTAAATCCTTTGCCGATATGAACCTTATTATCGATATAAAATCTTTGCACTGAAATTTGTATCAAACCCAACACAAGTTCCAGGCTCTGCAGTCATTTATAGATTCATAGATGTTAGGGCTGGAAGGGACTTCGGGAGATCATCGAGTCCAGCCCCTTGCCCAAAGGCAGGAAGTCAGCTGGGGTCAAAGGATCCCAGCAAGATAAACGTCCAAATGCTTCTTAAAGGAGTCCAGAGTAGGTGGAGGAGTCTGTTCCAGGCCTGGGGGCTCGGACAGTAAAGAAGTTTTTTCCTTATGTCCAGCCTAAAATGATTTTGGAGGAGTTTGTGACCATTCGATCTCGTCATCCCTTGGGGCGCTCTGGTGAACAGACGTTCACCCCTGCTGTCCTTTGCACACCCCGATGTACTTATGTCAGGAAAGTTCCTCTGACCATTCGATTCCCTAATCAAAGCCAATACTGGAGTCCTTATGGAGGTATCTCCCCCGCTCTGGGCACCCCCGGGAGCCCGA
>NW_005842621.1:788101-805198 GCF_000455745.1 Alligator sinensis | reverse complement strand
AAAGACTGCAAAGCCGTTTCACTCTGCACTTCCTTTGCTATAAACGGTTCTAGGCATGTTATATATTTTGTTATAAAAGCAGGCAGAACCACGCGACGTCCGTTTCTCAAAGCGATCCGGCTGCGAAGACCCTTCAAAAACAGGGGACGCTGGACTGGAGCGGTAATTTGAATATGAACTTTTAACTCTCCTCGCCACAAAGCGTACAAGAGCTTGCCAACAGTTAGGTTGCTAGTGCCGAGTAGTGCCGGTCACGCTGACCCAGCGGTTCCTTGAAATCTGCCACCTTTGTCCCTTGTCCGGGAATTGTATCGTGGGGCAGGTCCTGCGTGCCGCGGGTTTGCAGAGCTGAGCACGCTGGACTTGCCAGCTCCTGAGCCAAGCAAGAGGCGATGGTAATAGCAAAGAAATAAGACATTGCACGACTGTGCAAGAGCTCGTCTCTCATCACACCACGCACGCCGTCACAAAATGCAGTGGGGGAACATCTATCAGTACTTTACAAGACCGTCTATTCAAATTCACACTCAGTTTTTGTTCCTTTTTAACACCTCTGGAGAAGATAAGGCACTTTAGCTAGTAAATATTTTATAGTCACAAAGGACAGGTAGAGACACGCCTCTTCCACCTTAGGAAAAGTAGCTGCCATCTAATACAAGCCTTGGGAACCACAAAGAGCAACCTGTACATTTTTAAGAGCCAAACAAAGCTAAAACACATTACAGCCCGCACAAGAAGCATCTTCACTCAATGACGGGTAGGTCAGCAGTTCACGGCAGTTGACTGAGCCGTGTTCAAAGCTAACAAATAAAATGGAATATAAAATAAATCTTTTGCCAGAAAAGTGCGTTTTAGGAGAAGCTCCCGCTCGATTCCCAACTTAGAAGAAAATATTCATAAAAAACATCAGTTATTTTCATGTTTATCCATTTCCTTTGAAAGTAAATGTTAAATGGAGTTTTTCAGTTACATTTGCAATAGGAAAGATAAGTCTTTTAGCCATATTCAAATTATTTCCATTCAATAAGTAACTCTGTGGTTTCACATTTTGTAGATATAAAAAAACCCCCAGAAAGTCTATCTTTAAATCTTCTATGCATATTGAGCCTGCAGCTACAATGTAACTCTTCTGTTAGGAGGGGTAAAATAGTCTCCAGATGAAAGTAGATTTTGAAAAATTTTTAGAGCCCAGGGGTTCATTTTTAATGAGCCGTTACTTTAAGTACTGCATAAAAAATACAAGAAATTGATAGTCCATTTAGCCTGCACTATACCTAATGCAAAAGTCATTAAGATGCATTATTCTTAATGTTCATCATATGATCAGTAAGTGTACAAGTCTTTTTAAAATTGTGAAGCACACCCACAACTCTCACGTGATTTTTTTTTTCAAAATACCTAAATATATTAAAAGAATATACTATGAACACTATAGCTTACTTCAATGCGTTGATACAAGCAGACAAGTGCACAAAAACACAGCACAACGGATGAGCATGAAAACGTCACCGTTTGTTACAGTATACCTACGTAAGACAGCATGGCTTTCATTTCTTCGTCACTTCGAACAGTAATCCGATCACCATCCTCATCTTCATCTGGGAAGCGGGGGAGGAAAAAAAGTATAACGTTTATTAAAAATGAAGCAAGACATTTACTTTTTGAATTTTGACGAGCCAAACGTTGCTTGCTTATTTAACGCGAACAACTGACCATTTCCAAACCAACACAAATAAGCAGAAAGTTCGGCAATTATATAAATAACCCTGACACGACTGCACGTATCGTCCTCGCCGCCTGGAACTTGGAAATGTAAGGTGGCACAAACAAAGGCAGCAAGACCCAGGACCCGAAGGATCTCCAGTGTCAAGAGGAAGAGGAGGGCAGAAGGATGCTCCTAAACCAGGTTCACCAACAGCCTCCTGGACACACACACACAGAGGCGATCGTCGCATCTGAAGACAGGGGCCATGAGCAAAGCACGTAAAACTTTGCTCTCGTGCAGTTTACGATGCTATCAGACTCTCTCCATGAAATCAGAGACTTCGGCACAGCAGATTACTCCTTACACGAGCGCACCGAGTCATTCTGGTGACACTCACTAAATGCAGAGCGAGGTGGAGCAGTTCCTTAATGTGTCTACACCCTTGACCGTGGAGTTTGGTTTCCACAGCTATTGATATTCCACCAGATAAACCAACAGTGGAATCTGCTCTACCACGCACCCTTCCTCTTATTGTAAAACCCCGTGTGCTTCAGCTTATTCCTTCCCCCTGGACGCTCACGGGTCCTGTTACTCTCTTCCCTTCTTGCAGCTCCCTGACAGCAAAGCACAGGTTTCTACCATGCATAATAATACAGTAGCATCAAATATGTCCCTATTTACATGCCCATCAGTTTAGACTAGCACCAAATGTAGTGTACAGATTTGAGCACTGCGTGAACGTGGGTGAAGAGAGCGCACGGTGCATGAACAGCAATGCAACGTGGTCGCAGCTCTGGAACCGGCACTCGGGCACCAGTGCGGCGTACCTTGTGCCGTAAGGAAAGATGCTGCGGTCGTACTGGGGAGACAGGAAAACACAAGAAGGTGCAGCAGGGCTTCAGCACAGCAAAGCATTTTAAAACACTAATTAAGATCTAACGTAGGAATGCGTCTTCTGATCTCGGCTAACGGTTGGGAACGCTCAGCCGCTACCGCACACGGAGCTACGCAGTAACCAGACACGCTGGAAGGCCCTTCTCTCAATCCAAAGCAAAACGGTGGGTTATGCTTTATTTTTTTTAAAACTAATTTCCCTTTTTGCTGTTTTTTTCCCCCATTTCTGATTGCCGCAATGTAAGCAACGCTGAAGTTGGTACTTTGAAGATACAGCGTTCCTTTGGCACGTATTTCCCCAGGTTTGCAAGCTAGACTTTCCCACCAGGTCTGGTGGCCTTTTAAAACTGTTTTTAGCCAAAGCAGTTTAAGGGTGGCAGTATCAAATGAATGCATCGTTTTAGGCTGGTGATGCCCACTGCAGGCAGCTCATATATGCAGCATTTCTGGGATACACATGCATGGGACTGGGAAAGCATTTTTTTTTCCCCCTCCTGCTACTGTGTGTGTCACAGGGGTTGCTTTTTTGTTGCAGTGGGTTTTTTTTAAACTCTTCCTCAAAAGTGGGTGTTGATGCAGCCCAGGCTGGGGATGGGGACTGGGCTGTGCCGCTGGGACTTAAAACCTGAAATTCCTGGCAAGAGGGTCTTGGCCCTCTGCCCGGGATCAGACAGATTGGGGTCAGGAAGGAGTTTTACCCTATGGTCAGACTGGTGCAGACTGCAGGGGTTTTGCCGTCCTCTGCAGTGGCAGGGTATGGTAGAGACCTGGGATCTCAAGTGTATTTTTAACATCCTTTACAGCAGCAAGATGCTGACCACCATTCCCCCCGGCTTTACCTGGGGACGGTTAGGGTGTTTTGTCTTGTGTTGCGTCACGTCAGACAACGAATTGGTATAGGATGGTTTGGATAGAGATGATTCTGCCTCAGGCAAAGGTTGGACTAAATGACCTCTTAAGGTCCTTTCCAGCTCCACTTTGCTATCATTCAAGAAACTGAGGCATGTGGCTCTCACTGGAAGTTGATGGGATCTGGGGGTCTCAACTCCTTTTTGCCCCTGTTAACATGAAAGCCTTAGCACATAACGACACAAAACGTGCTGCTCTTTCCTCGGGTGAAAAATCACCTCGGCTCACGATTACGCACATTCGTTCCAGGCCAGATCCAAATCAGCCGGGCAAAGGACTTTGTTCAGCTTGCTTTTGAAATGCAAGAAGATCATTGCAAAGCTTTAACGAGCTGGAGGGAGAGCAACTCCAAAAGCGGGGGGAAAAAGAAGAAAGAGCGTTAAATGAGTAAGAGGAAAAGTGTGCAACTGAAAACACCGGCGGGGCTCGAATGCATGCATTTAGTGGAGCAGAAGCACCAGTCATTGGCAAGATGGCTGTTGAAAGGATGGCACCACCACCTTCTGCAACAGAGCCGATGCCTGGAAATTTAACTGGTAAGCTGCCAGGTTGCTAAAAATACTCGCTAGGGTTACCAGCCTGCAGCCAGCAAGTCATGAACGATGAAAAGATTAGGAAGAGTTAGTGAGATGAGACTGAATGTTTCCTTGCCTGAAAACATTAGAGGCAAAGGGGAGGGGTTGACATGCTATTTGGCTGAGAACAAAACTGTAGCCGTGCCAGCGAGAGAGAAGCCGCTGTTAGAACAGTGGCCACAAAGAAAATGCTGGGAACAGAGGTAATAAAGGGACAAAAATAGACCAGGAAAAAAGTATTTAAAGAGAGAAAGGGGCAGAGGCCAGCACTGCGAACAAGCCTGACTTGAGAGGAAAAAATTGCAGTGACAAATAGAGGAAAAATGAGTCTGATAGCCCATTTGGAAAACACCCTAGTAGCCCCAAGATCAGGCGGGATTCGCTTCTAATGCTAGACCTCCTCGAGACTATGAAGGGAACAGGAACACTGCAGACGCCGAGGAAAGACAGATAATTATCTGGCATTCAAAGACAACGCGTGTAAAACAAATCAGGAGCATTGATTTATTTTTTTTAAATAAAAATCAGAGACTACACTTCTCATCTGAAGTGCACAGGCTCTTTGCCGTCCACCCCACCAAAACATAACTGGCTCTATCCGATATGCCGGTTCAGAAAGATTTCCAGGCTTCTCCACTTGCCTAGAGCACAGCTATATGATTTTCCAGCACATTAGAGAAGCAAAAGTAGAACCAAAAAGCCTATGTACTAGCTGGATTTTGCTAATGTCACTGAAAATGGAGGAAGAAATCCTAGCAAGACACCGAATAGCGTGCAGCAGATGGTAAACAAATATTATGAAGCAATCTTCGCAAAATCTGCAGCGTGTCACAGATATACAAAATGGCAGCGTTTGGATAAAAGGATCATAACAGGCCATATGCCGCTCGGGATTTTATTTGTAGCCACGTGGAACGCAACGGTGAAACCCGCATCGGGGCCACCGGCAGGAGACACGCTGCAGATAGCAATAACTAACCAGGCAGTGGAAGAGACCGCGCGTGATGGCAATTATCCGCCTCCGAGAAAGTCATCGAGCAGGTGAGAACAAAGCTTCGAGCCAGGAAAATGGAGGCGTTTGATATGGAGAGAGTAACCAGGAAATCCAGCATCAATATACATAGCATATTTTAGCTGCCAGTGAAATGGCAGGGGGAATTGTTCTGTGCAGATGTAAATGGCAGACTAGAGACACGAGCTGAAAGCACAGCAGCAGATGTTAGAGGACTCAATGAAATACGAATTTCCAGGAAAGTTCTACACATGGTCCCATTAATATGGGCTACTGATCTGATTGCAGTGACTATTAGTGGTGCATGAAGTTCAAACAAAGCTAATGTGAGATGAGGGAGATGTGTGAGTGTGTGATGGGGGGGATAACAAATCATAAACGAAACGGCAAGGCCTGGAGCCCTGTTTTGCTCAGGTCCTTGCAGGAAGCCCTAGCTTTGACTCAGGGCAGGATAAATGTCCCCGGCAGGGGAAGAGAGGTTAACAAACCCCGATCATCGGTGCCGGGTGTCTGATTAATGGAAACCATCAACATGAACTCAGAAGCTACACACAGCAGTCGAGGGCTCACGAAGCAGGGTGCCGCCAACCTCCCAGGCCTTGGATCAAATGATGGAGAGCGAAGAAGAGCCCTGGCTCTCGCAGGCTGCCTCCAGTATCGCCGCTCGCAGGCCAGGTCCAGCCCACTACAGCTCTTTTTGTAGCCCCATCTCTGCTAGGGAAAGGCCTCGTGCAGAAAACAGGGGGAATCTTCCCTCTAGCACAAACTGCACACGCAACACTCATCAAATAAGTATTAGACCCGAGCGAAGGGACGGCTCCTTGCCCTCGGGGAAGCTACAGCCTTCGGTCTTATTCCTAGTGGCATACAAGGACGGGAGCCCTTCGCTGCCGGTTCTTCTCGGGAAAACACGGTGACAAGAGCCACAGCGATGAACAGGATGCAAAGAGGGATAATAAAACAGGCAAATCTGCAGCTAGGGCTCCAACGAGAACTTGACTACAGACTTCAATCGCAGCAGTATTGCAGCTTATTCGTCCACATTAGGTACAGGCGAAATATGGACAAATACAACCTGGAGTTTGGAGGGGACGCAAGTCATTCATTCCTCAGATATCGGTGGCTCCCTGCAGCGGGTCAACGTGCTGCCCAATAATTAAGGAAGGCGTGTTTCCCCACGACTCTCGTCCCTTCTCTGCAAAGAACTGCAGTTGGCTCTCACCGTCACCAAGAAATAGGGAGAATATAGATAAAAGGCAAGCTACCTGACACCTGTAGGAAGGACAGAAAACTAGAAACACAGCATCTCTTGAGGATTTAATCTATGGCAGGAGAGGTTGGGGGGGGGAGATTTTGCTGCATTTTTAGAGCTTCCCTAGTTCGTTAGAGCAAGGAAAGCACAGGCTCCAGTGCTCATCAGAGCCACTCCTCTCTCAGACCTCCGATTTTGTTATTTAAATAATGCCCGTGCTCCGAAATCAGGAGGCTTCAGGACTTCAACCCCTGTACCACGCTTCCCAGTCTAGCCTCGCAACCGCATCGTCTTTGCAGACGCAAGGAAATGACCGACCTGAAGCTAGAGGCAGTCACCCCACTACTGCCGGACGTGCCCTGCGCACAAGACACCTTCTGACACTGCTCGTCGCGCGCAAGAGGAGGGAACGTCTGCTCATGGATGAGACTAAATGTGACAAGCTATCAGCAAGCATTTGTTCTTCGACTGTCTCGGCAACCTGCGGAGGATGTTGAAATATGAAGAGAGCTGCTTTTCTAATAGAAAAGAAAGGCCTGAAAAATAAAGAGTCAACTGACTCGCAAAGGAAAGGCCCTAACATACCTGAGCTGGGATTTCAATACAGCAACTTCCTAGGCTGCCCGGACAGGTACTGCGCTATACTCGGTACCATATTTCTCTTAAAATCTCCAATTTGCAGCTCTTTTGTTTTTTCTTAAACCGAGGGTTAATATGTCAAGCAACCATCACAGACCTACAAGCACTTTTCACTTAATTCAAGCAATGCAACTGCTGGGAGGAGTAAGAGCATGAGAAGGTCACGCTGGTAATTAAAGCTTTATTGTAGAAATACGCTCACTCAAGATGTGATTAAATAATAAAATATGACTTAGCTGTGTTTCAACATTAAACTTGCATTAATGCATAAATATTTAACTGTAACATATAATGTATGTAAGCATTATTTATTTAAAAAATGACAACTCCATAATGCGTGCGGAGGAGCCTGGACCAGACACACTCGAGACAGGATTTACAAGCCATACTTACATTCAAATGCCGTTGTGGTTGCATCAGGCAAAACTTGGCCGATGACATCCTAAACAACGATACAGGACAGAATTAGTCATATGCTATTGGGAAGCACTCAAGATGTTTCAGAGTGAAAATTCAAACGAGCTGCTCCTTGAAAATAAAATTTAAAAAATCTTCGGGACCCTACACCTCAAACTCCTAACCACAAACATTTAGCACAAAACCAAGTCGTCTGCAATGGTGGTTTCCTTCTGTCCCCCCCCCACCACCACGCAGAGGGAATAAACGCCTTGAATCGCTTGATCCGGACTTCAGAGCAGCGATTCTGCACTGCCTGGTCTTGCAGTTTATAGAGTTTATTTTATCCTTGGGGCATGCAGATTCCTGCGTACTGCTTCAAGGCTACCTAAAAGGAGGTTACATGAGAACGAGCCCTCCCTCTGTCCTTCCACCCCAGACCATGCTGGCCGATTGGAAGAGGGGGGCCTCTAGTTTTTGGTTTCATCCTCCCCCTCCAGCCTCAGATTGTGCCTCTGATTGCTGCTCAGGAAAGAGCAGACCACCACCAATCTGGACAGGTTTGGGGACAGTCGCCTGGGATCTGCAGTTGCTGCATAGGGAAGCTTTGAGCAAGAGCAGATGCGCCGGCTGCCGTGTCGCAGGCTCACTCTGCAGCGCTGCCCCGATGTACGTGCAAGAGCATCTCCCCAACCAGTGGGGCCAACATTTTTCGTTTGAATGGAAGTGCAAGTCCTGCCATTCAGAACCGGTCCAAACTAACCCAACACGTTATCTGAACAAGCCAAACAGTGCAAGTCTTTTCTAGCCACACAGGACAGGCTGCTTTGTTTGAAAAAGCCCTTGTTCCCTTGCCCAGATTTCTTCCACTACAATATTCTTAGGACTGAAGCAAATTCTCTACGGAGGATGCAATCGAGAACCAGGGAATTTCTGCAGGCGTCGCACACTTCTTCTCCAAATAGTGCATTTTTGTGTCAAGTATTTTTATTGGCAGTTGGTATGCCATTGCATTCTGCTTTTCTTGCATGAGACCAAACATGGGAAGCTTTGCTTACCTCTGCAACACAAAGGAGCCATTCAAAAAACAGGGGAAGTTCAATTCAAATTTAACTCTCACCCATACCCTATACGCTGCTGTGAGCCATTGCAAGCTTGCACTAGGTCATGCTGGAGTATGGCATAAATGCACAGTATGATTTTCCCCCCCTTGCTGCTGCCTGGTGTCTCATCCCACAACAGCTTCCCCTCACCATGTCAGGAGCTGATTAGAAATTAAAGCAAATATATTTATCACGGTATGTACATTTACACTTCTTCAGAGGGTGGGGGGTTTTGGTTTGTTTCTCTTTTAGCTCTAAGTATTTGAACCAAAAAGTAACACACAATATGCAGAGAATGAATGTAATGAAAAGGCAGAAAATGCAACCATAAAAGTTTTCCCAAAAGTCAACTGGACCATATTGCATCTCTAAAACTTTCTATTCCTGCTTTCTCATCTTATGTATTTAAATAAACCGACTTAAAAGATTACAGGTTAAGTTGCAAAAGAGATGCCTAAAAAAACAAAGGATGCACAATGCAGGTAACTTAATAAATCCATGGAAAGCATAACGTTGAACAACCAAAGAAAGAAAATCACAAATATTTAGGCAATGCAAAACTCAATGTAGTATTAACGGAAGTCTTTGGGCTTAATTATTTCTAGAGCCCTGCAGGTGCTTGGCACAACAGTAAAAAAAGATGTAGCTTCTGTCTCAAAGAGATGACAGTCTAACTATACAAACTCTATGCAAGGAAATAAGACCTTCTCCAAACATAACACTTCCCCTGATTTAACTAACACTGTTTTAATATCCATTTAGTTAAACAGTGTGAGTCCCTGCATAGCAACATTCAATTGAGTTTGCTTTAATTGGTAAATAAACCTACTGGTAAACTAAGAGGAGCCCGTGCATGCAGAAGTTTGCAGTCAACGGATCTAGAAGTTCGCATGGATTTTGCTGCACGAACCTGGGAGAGGTGGGAAGGCGCAGCCAGCGAGAGACGCCCACACCCCAGAGCTGCCAACAACTCTGAGTCCGCCTGGAAGACCTGCCAACGCCCGAGTGTACAATGCAGTAGGATGTGAAAAAAAACGAGGCGAGATCATCCAAATTCAGGAAGCTCAGGACAGTACGAGTAAAACATACCACCACCCAGCTTCGTAACAAATTAAACAGGAACCGATTCGGCTCCGTCCAGCACCCGATCTTGTTGCTGAATCGGACCAAACGAAAACACCAACATTTTTGAAGATCTAATCACGAAACCAATCTGGTGTCCAAAATGTCTTTTCACCTGCTGTGCGGAAGCACCAATGTACGTGGACACCTGGGGGACCCTTCACTAACACAGACTCGTAATGCCAGCCGAACTTCCAGCAGGCTCTCATCGTCGGTGATGTTCGCACAGACACCCGGCAGAGGTCACAAACCATAAACTCCTGCAACTCGTGCAGACAACAAGAGATCGATGACCAAGAATAACTAATGCGTTATCTAACAAAACAGAGGGCCATTAACAGTGGAGAGAGAGGAAAGATGCAGGTAATGGTAGATGAAAAAGGAAATCTATCAAAGCTGATCTGCAGTCAGATGGTAAAACCATTTGTATCTTGGTGACAAGGAAGCTGAAACTTTAAAACCATGCCTTTTTAACCACAGTGCAAGTATTGCTGCCGCTGCCAGGACTCACTCTCCTTGCCGACAGGTGCAGCTCCGTGCAGGAATTCACATCAGCGCCAAAGGAGCCTTAGGCCCTTTTCTACCAGCCCTCCAGGCGCTCAAGCCCTGGGGCAAAGGGTACGATCCAGATGAACAAAGACAGACAAATCAGCCAGTCATGGCAACCCGATGAAAGATCCTTAAAACAGATCCGGTCATTGATAACCTCAAAGCCTGGAGCTGGATATACAGAGGAAACGTCCAATGATCGGCACGGAGACCCCAACTCTTCCCAGTTATCGGGGCAGTTCACAGCCCTCTTTATTCACAGCAGGTTGGTGAACGAAGGACAAGCGTCACTTCTCTGTCCTGGAGCACATCGGCAGGCTCATGTAGCTGACTGGAGAAGTGGAGCCGTTTGGTGTCAAAGCTGCAGCGATGACGGGAGCAGACTGGCACTGCAGTCCCCCGGCTGCGTTGCAAACCCTCACCTTTGCAAGAATGCAACCCACGACCTTGCGTACATGCCCCATTTTACACACGTGCACAGTCCCACATCTAAGGGACAAGCACGGTTTAGGTAACCTCTTAACCCTGCGGATCTGCTACATGCCACTTGGTTAATTATCAGAGCTCTGCCCAGAGGAAACCCTCAGCTAGGATTTGAGCAATTGAATATGAAACCTAATGGGGATGTATCTGTGTGTGCAGAGCGGTGTACTGCATGTTACAACTCCCGGACCATAACTCCACTACCCCCGGTGGGTCACTATATGCCCTTGGGCCAGACATTGGGCAGTTTTGTGCCTCAGTTTCCCTCCCCGTGCAACAAGGTGTGGCTGTGCTCTTGCCTACCTGCTGCAATACAGCAAGGCTCGATTCCCATATGTTTGCAAAATGCTTTAGGTCCCCAAGATGTTAACTTGTCAAAAAAAAATCACCCCCTTTTAAAAAAATTAAAAGCTCCCACAGCACCCAGTGCTCACCAGCCTGATGGCGTTTCCATGTGTGCCACGCCTAGAGGTGCGTCTCGACAGCTCCCTTGTGTTGAGGGTGCACACTCGAGGTACACCCTCACCTCTATTACCCCAGCTCAAGCGTAGTCAGGGATGCCCACAAGGATAACTCAGCTTTCCTCAAGCGACCGCAGTTTCCCTGAGGCTGCAGCAACTCAGGCAAAGCAAAGGGAACATCCCTTGGTGCTCTCCTGTTTCTAACTACATCCTCAAAGGTTCAGGCTTCTGGACAAGCTGGGATACGACGGTGCTGCCTACACACATTTGCAGTACGTATGTCCCTATCTGGGTCACTGGAGCAGGTTGCACTCCGCAAACCCAAGGGGAGGAAGGGGGGAGGGAAGGATATTTGGGGCCAAACAGTTGTGCTGATTTGATTCATGGCCATGCTATGGGCAACCCAAATCTGCTCCAGATGGTGACAGGTGCAGAGAGAGAGAGAGAAATGCATCATATTCCTACATCCTGGACCAGAAGGGACACGGGGAAGAAGGGGAAAGCAGGGTAGCAAAAAATCAACAATTTAAATAAATATATATTAAAACATGGGATGTTTTTATTTATATTAGATTTTATTTAATCAAATTTTCTGCTAAGATGCTTTTATTAAAAAAACCTATATAAAGACAGCTTTAATTTAAGATATGTTGGACCTCACAGATATCATCATGGGATAGGGATTATAACTTCTAGTTATATACTATTTGAGGCAATATATTCATGTAACCTTTTTTAGAAAAGTTTTATAAATAGGTCACAACAGGCCATAGACTAGGTTAGGAGCCCGATCTCCTGGGGTTCCCAGAGGCTCCTCTAAGGATTAGTAAAGATGAAAGAAAACCGCTCTACCCAATGGGACTCGGTGCTCCCTCTAGAAAATCCCATTAAGCATCTCTGTCATGCTGAGTTTCAGTTCTCAAACCATGGATTTGTGTCTCCAGAGATCACAGGCAGACAAGGCTCTTTGGGTAGATGTGATCTCTTTTCTTAGACCAACTAAGTAGGTGGAAAAATTGTTCTTTGCGAGCTTTCAGGCAAAAATGCCCTTCTTCGGGCAGAGGGAGATTTTGTCGTCTCCAGAGATCACATCCTTGTTAACAGCAGGATATGGAGGTGAGCAAGAGCAGACCCGATTACCCACCCATCAGCTCTCTTGTCTCTGCCCGTTTGTGTACACACAGCCAAGCCCTTACCTCTCTCTAAAAGTGCAAATTTCCAAGAAGTTAAACGAATAACGGATATCAAACAAGAAGAACGCACTTTTTGTAGAAAACAATGATTAAATGGAGACTTCCTGACCAGTGATTTAAATCAAACCCACCCTGGGGGAAAATGACATCCTCCAACCAAAGTGCATCTCCTCTGCTGTTTACCCTTCACCCTGTCCATGGTCCGGGTGAAGATCACTGCTACTTCACAAGGACGCTGTCCCAATCCAGGCTTCGTCACCCATCCCCTTGCTGCAGTAATGTCGCCAGCTGGGTCTACTGTGCTCTTGCAGCTAGAAGAGGCTTCAGTCATTTGTTAATTGCTGGGGCAGCGATAACCACATAAAAAGGAACGTACTGACCCGGCTTGCTCATTAAACACACCCAGACAGACCAGGGTATTTGACATAGTTAAGAATTTATTAATGCTTTTTGCTCCTGCTCTGAACAGGTCACACTTCAGAAGTGGATACACCAGAGGACTGCAACGTGGCAATGGTGAGCACCAAACCTTGAAAGCACACCCGCTGGGTCCCAGCTGAACAGGGCAAATCAGTCTCCCTTCTGGGGTTGCGACTAGAAGCAATCCAGTGTCCAAAGCAATGGTTAAGCGCACAGCACTTGTCATGGCTGCCAGACTACTTAATACAACAGAGGATGCTGAGATCCAAAACCTTGCAGTAGGTCTGATCAAGGCGATGATCAAAGGCAACCACTTCTGCTGCCCAAGCTGGTTCACCCTCACGTTGCAGTGAACTGGAACGCTTCTGCTCGATCACAGCTCACATCTATCGAGCACTGAACTGCAGGAAGAGCTGGTGCTGCAACTGCTTCCAGGCGAGACGAGAGCGCCATGGGCAATGCATGGCGGCTGTGGAGAGGCAGCACCCCTTTGCCCTAGCTATAGGGATCGTGTTCTGCATTTCGAACCACACAGCTTCAACTAGTGAACAGAAGTGAAACTCTGCCATCCCAGGTAGGTCTGGACATGCACACAGGGAGCTCTGGCAGGTTGGATGAAAAGCAAGTGGTCCTGATCAGGGAACTTCTCCACACGCCATCAGCCATGCCGGAGAGGGAAGCAGTAAGGGTAACCAGACCACGGCCACCTCCTTAGCACCCCGGCTAACCCGAGACCCTGGGCAGCGTGATGTGGTAGATGGGAAAAGCCAGATGACCGCTGTCAGTGGCTCTCCATTAAAGCCTTTGCTCCATGAGCCATGGCTGTGTGAGCAAAGAGCACGGTGACAGCCAGGAGCAGACGGCAATGGCGTTGGGCCAGCAGGAGCCAGGTCGAAACTAGCTTAGCAGAGGCTTTAATGAAGAGCCACCGACATTGTGCTCCTCTCACTCCCTGATCACTGCAGCGGCCTAGGACCAGACGTCCGGCTCCTAACTCTCATGCTTGAGTACCAGGAGGGGGCTGAAGTCCCGGTGTATCCCCATCAGCAGATCCTCCTGCATCCTCTTCTTCCAACTAGATGAACCCTGAACCCTGGGATGGATGATGCCTGGGTGGGAGACTCAGATGCATTTGCTGAGATGTCCCTTAAATGAAAGAAACAGTGGATCAGTTGTTCTGTCAAGGCTGAAAAAACCCCCTAAATATGAAGCGTCTCCCCTTGAACTGCCCACATCGCACCAGGCTTTAAATTGAAGGTTTTCTCTCAAGGGCTTCATTTCCTGGAAGCGCTCTCCTGCTGGACCCCAAAGCCTGAAATGATGAAGTTGCTGTGCTGGATCAGAGCGCAGCTTTTCTAAAGCAGTACAGAGGGCAACTGTTTTGTTGCAGGAAGGCACCCACGTGGCCCCTCATTTTGCTTTCATGGTGCTCCTCCACAGTTTCTCAGGCTGACACCGCGCTGCAGGAGACGGGCCAGCTTCAAATTTCTGATGGGAAGAGGACTCAGCTGTCCCAGGCCTCTGTGGGAGCCCGACAGCGCCTGCGCCGGCTGCATTTCATCCCCTGCTGACCGAGGAGCAAGTCAGCACCTGCCAGGCAACGGTCATGCATGCTGCAGGGAGAGGGAAGCATGACCGGCCAGAAACACGGAGGTATGCTTGGAAAGTCTGCGTCACGTAAGTTCTCCTAAACCGCTTCAGATAAAAGGAGTAAAGAAAAGGTCAAAGTGAACTGCCTGCAGGGAGATGCTCCTGGTTGTCTCAACATCACCTCAAGAGAGGGGAAGTGGGAATTAACACCGGTCTTTCAGTACATAATTCCTGCCATTTGTTTGTGCACTGTTTTGTTCAAGGAAAGCAAGGGTTTCCCAAATGACAGCTGGGAGTAACATGCATGCCATGGCCAGATATGGAGGGAGAAGGCAGGATCCTGCATCTGCAAATGAAGGCAGACGTGGTTTCTGCCTGCCCTCTGGCACACAACAGCCCCCGGGCTCTGGTTTGTCTGGCAGGCCCTAAACACAACAGGAATAGAGCCCTTACCTGGCTGGGTGGGAGGGCTCCTCTGCGGCTTTCTCCCTGGACGCCTGGGGTGATTTCATCCCCGCGGTGCAGAGTGCCACCTCCACATTGCAGACCACAGCGCATGTTGATGACTCCTGGTGCTCTTCAGGGTCCTCCATTGCTGGACACTGGACACCCCAGAAACCCTTGAGCTGCGTAGGATGATGCCCAGGCTCCCGAGACAGCTGGCAATTGGACTGTACTCCTCACAAAGGATCCAGCGCTCTGGCCCTTGGCCTCATGTTCCTGCCCCTCTTGGCTCTGATCTTCTCACAGCGCTTCTGCCGTCATTCGCCGGCGGGTCTCAGATCTGAAACCACTAGGCCCTGCTGGCATCACAACCTAACCAAACAAGCCATTCCCCATCATCGCCAGGCCAGGATGCCGCGGTCGGGCGCTGTCTGACCGATCGAACGGAACAGAAGAGCTCAAAGTGTGGAGAGCTGGAAGCAAGGCACGGGCTGACTGCAAAGCAGCAGCATTTCTACTGCGTCAGCCACAAATACCCTGCGGTGGGAATTTGGACAGTGCCCGTTTTTGTGTCCCCCCGTGCTGGACCTGCCTCACGGGCTGCCTCGCTCCCAGTGCTCAGGCTGGACATGTGTGTGCGCACACTTAGGAGCTGGGCTAGGGGCAGCCCGGGGGTTATACCCTGAGCTAAGGCAGCGCACACACTACACACGACAACCTCCTCGGGACCCAGCCTCAGCCCCTTTCACGCCATCCTCACACACTGATGAAGCTCCACAAAGTCGCAGTGCACGCAGCCTGACGGCATCTGCCTACCCACAGGCGACACAACATCTCCTGAACCACACAGCCCCGCACTTCCAATACGGCAGGGACCAGTGCATGCATCAGGGAGCAGAGCCCTAGCGCTTTTGGGGGAAAAAGCAGGGATTCCTTTCAGCAGCATTGTTTGGCCACAACTTCAAGCCCCTCTGTATGCAAACAAGTGGTTCCCAGCAGCCGTTAATGCCCGGCAGCATCAGAATAATTTGCAGCATAAGAAAGATTTGCAGCGTCACAATCATGTGAAGCGTAACACTGCAACATCACAGTAATTTGCAGCGTCATGATAACTTGCAGCGTAACGCTGCAGTGTCACAATAATTTGCAGCATAAGAACGATTTGCGACATCGCAATAACTTGCAGCGTCACAATCATTTGAAGCGTACCGCTGCAACGTCACAATACTTTGCAGCATAAGAACGATTTGCAGCATCCCAATAATTTGACATGTACCACCGCAGTGTAACAGTAATTTGCGGCGTCACAACAAAGTGCGGCGTCACAACAAAGTGTGGTGTCACGCTGCAGCGTCACAATAAAGTGTAGCGTCACAATAAAGTGCGGTGTCACACTGCGGTGTCACAATAATGTGCGGCGTCACGCTGCGGCATCACAATAAAGTGCGGCGTCACACTGCGGCGTCACAATAAAGTGCGGCGTCACACTGCGGCGTCACAATAATGTGCAGTGTCACGCTGCAGCGTCACAATAAAGTGCAGCATCACACTGCGGCGTCACAATAATGTGCGGCGTCACGCTGCGGCATCACAATAAAGTGCGGCGTCACACTGCGGCGTCACAATAAAGTGCGGCGTCACACTGCGGCGTCACAATAAAGTGCGGCGTCACACTGCGGCGTCACAATAATGTGCAGTGTCACGCTGCAGCGTCACAATAAAGTGCAGCATCACACTGCGGCGTCACACTGTGGTGTCACAATAATGTGCGGCGTCACAATGCTTTGCAGCATAAGAACGATTTGCGGCGTCGCGATAACGCGCGGCGTCGCACTCGTGTGAAGCGTAACACTGCAGCAGCGCGGCACTTGGCAGCGTCAGGATAAGTTGCAGCGCGGCAAGAATTCGAAGCGTAACGCTGCAGCGTGATAATGGCTTGCGGTGTCACCACCCGTTGCAGCGTCACAGTAATGCGCAGCACTCTTGCACATACTCGCACTGGCAGCGTCGCAACGACCTGCGGCGGCGCCGCGATTCCTGGAGGCGTCACGCTGCGGCGTGACAAGGATTGTGGCGTCACCAGCGCGCGGAGCGTCACGCGGTGCCCCCCGCGGTGGCTCACCAGCACGTCCCTGAAGAGCAGCTGCGGCGCGGAGGGCACGGTCCAGTCCACGGCGCCGCCGTCGGGGATGCGGATGCGGATGACGAGCGCGGGGCTCTCCATCTCCAGGCCGCAGAGCAGGAAGAGCATCCCCGGCCCGCGGGGCTCACATGCTGCGGCCCGGCCCGGCCCGGCCCCGGCCCCGGCCCCGCTGCTCCGGAATCAAAACGGCGGCGCCGGAAAGCGGGA
>NW_005842621.1:777773-788058 GCF_000455745.1 Alligator sinensis | reverse complement strand
GCTCCCTCCCTCCCTCCATCCCCGCCTCCTCCTCCGGGCCCGCAGCCGGGCTGCGATGCTTGGGACCCGCTCCGCCCACGCCGCGCCTCCGGAGCCGCCAGGAACGGCGCTAGCGCCCCGGGCCGGCCTGACCCCGCACCCGCGGACGAGCCCGCCGCGCCGGCACGCTGTCTTTAAGGAAGCAGCCGGGACGCCTGAGACGACTCCAGGCAAGAGCCCTGCAGAAAAGGTGCTGCAAAGTCACCTCCAGGAAGTCCTTCCAAGTCCACAGCACTGCTGTTTACAATAGAAATGCATTCCTGTAGCTGTGCCACTCGTTTGTAGTTGATGGAGTACAAATTCTGGGTTGTTTCTGGTGCAAACAGAGCTTGGGGGCCTTGGCTCCCCCCGTTGTAACCTTGTTTCCTACGGGACAATGGGTTCCGAGTTACAATGTTTCGACTTGTCCCTACCAAGTGTGTCCTCAGTGGCAGGACCACCTGCACAGTCCTCAGACGCGAGCTGTTCAAAAAGTATCCAGACGGACGCTGTAGGAAACCAAATATTTTTATTTCCAGGGGTTGCGGCTTCATCTCCTTGGAAGTCCGCTCCTCCTGCAGCCGCGCGCTTCTCCCAGGTTTTCTGCCCTTGTCAGAAGCCCCTCTGATGAGCAATTTGTGGAAATCGCTAAAAGCTGCTCCGCGTTTTGTTTAGTGGTTTCCACGTCACAAAATCTTCTTCCTTTCTTTATTGAAGGGTCGCATGGGGCCGTATCAGGAGGCTGCGGCACTTGTGGGATACGGTGCAACTTTTTTGTCTTCCCTCAACTAAAGAAAGCCTTGAAGGAAGAAGATTTTGTGACGTGGAAACCATAAAACCAAACGCGACGGAGCAGCTTTTAGGGATTCTACAAAGCGCTCATCAGAGGGGCTCCCCCAGCGGCAGAGAGGCGGGGGGAAGTGCACAGCCGCAGAAGGAGCAGACTTCGAAGGAGATGAAGCCGAAACCCTGGAAATAAAATATTTGGCTTCCTACAGCACCCGTCTCGATACTTTTTGAACAGCCCTCGTATAATCCGTCATGTAACACGTTCATAATCTGTCATACGATATATGGTATGATAAAATCATATCCTTTTCCAACTATTTGAGTATAACTTTGAGTTAAAATAATGTGATAAAACGATATGATAAAATGGTATCATTTTCCAGCTACTTAAGTTGTCTAATAAAAGATATCGGATTTATCCAAAGAACCTTGTCTGCCTGTGTCCTTAGACCAACACCCCTGTAATCTATCAGATAACAGTTCATCCATCATCGAACGTGGCGGTTTACAACCCGTGGGCCGCAGACGTGGTCCACGAAAGATGGCCATGATCAATCGAAATGCATGAATGCCCGCACTTCCCGTTCAAAGGGGTCCGCACCTCCATTGGAAACTTTTTAGGGGTCTGCAAATGAAAAAAAGAAGAGGTTGAAAACCTCTGCTCTAACATCTAACATACAGGCAACCCCCACTTAGCACTCGTATTTGGTTCCTGAAAAACCAAGTGTTCAGCAAAATGAGGGGCAAGCGCAATGGAAAGGTTTTGACAACCCAAGATGGCGACGGGGAGCACTGTAACGAAACTCGCTGAGCACCAGGTGGAGTCAAGTATCAGTTTAAAATGAGCCTTATAGTGAAGCAGCGTTAAGCAGGGGTTGCCAGTATCCATAATCTATCATATACCAGTCATGTTCTCAGATCTCACATCACATCTCTTCAATTTGTCTCTAGGTTGGCTTCTTTTCGTCTCCCCCTGCCCACCTCTAGTACACACGTGTGTGCGACACGATTTCCCTGTGGCAGGTTTGGGTGTTGGGTGTGTGTTGTGGCGGGGCTGTTTTAGGCAGAGTTGGGATGATGGAGCATACGGGGTGGTTTGGACAGAGCTGATCCTGCCTCAGGCGGGTGGCTGTACTAGATGTGATCGCCGGAGGTCCCTTCCAGCCCCGCTGCTCTATTTGTATGATCTCTTAAGCATATTTTAACCACCTGCTTCACCTGCAAGTTAGAAAACTCCCTCCTGCACAGCAAACTTTACACTTGCTTTGGAGACCTCAGCTGTGCTCAAATGGAGTCCTTGTTTCCAGGCTTCATTTCAGAATTTCAGACAGCATTTCAAATATCCTGGGCCCAAGGGCCTCAGTTAAAAATTACATGTGAAATCAGTGCAAAGAATGGTGGACAGGTCGGATGTGTCGATGGTAACCCGTGCTGCCGGGGAGATGCACTGTGGTTGGCATTTCCGACTTGCTGCCTGGTCCGCAATCTGTCCCATACTATAACTCTTATGCTTCAGTCACAGGAAGGGCAGAAAAGACTGGAAATCCTTGGAAGTCTCCCACTTCGCACGGCTGCATTGCCTTGTCTCCACTATCCAACACATCAACACCAAAGCAATGACAGGTCCCTGCGTGTCACGTCCAACTGCGCATAAATAACTTTCTATGCACAACTGTGCATTAACATCGCTTGTAGGATACTGACTTCCACACCTGGTTCACAACTGAGAATCATAGAAAAATTAGAGTTAGAAAGGCCCTTAGGAGGTCACAGCTAGTTCAACCCCCTGCTCCAAGCAGGACCAACCCCAAATATATCATCCCAGCCAAGGCTTTGTCAAGCTGGGTCTTAAAAATCTCCAAGGATGGAAAGTCCACCACCTCTCTGGGTAACCCGTTCCAGTGCTTCACCACCCTCCTCATTAGAAAGTTTTTCCTAATATCCAACCTCAACCTCCCTTGCTGCAACTTGAGCCCATTGCTCCTTGTCCTGTATCTGCCCCCACTGAGAACAGCCCAGCTCCATCCTCTTTGCCCCCCCGCTGCAGGGAGCTGAAGGCTGCTATTCATTCCCCCTTGGTCTTCTCTTCTGCAGGCTAAATAATGTCCATTCCCTCAGCCTCTCCTCAGAAGTTCCCCAGCCCCTGAACCATTTTCGTTGTCCTCCACTGGACTCTTTCCAATGTATCCACATCCTTTCTGTATTGGGAGGCCCACAACTGGACACAGGACTCCAGATGTGGCCTCACTTCCCTTGACCTGCTGGCAACTCTCCTAATAGCACAGCCCAGGATGCCGTTCGCCTTCTTGGCAACCAGGGCGCACTGCTGGCTCCTGTTCAGCTTCTTGTCCACTGTCACCCCCAGGTCCTTTTCTGCAGAGCTGCTGCCCAGCCCGTCATGCTCAGCCTGCACCGGTGCAGGGGATTGCTCCTTCCCAAGTGCAAGACTTCGCATTTGTCCTTGTTGAGCCTCATGAGATTTCTTTTGGCCCAATCCTCCAATTTGTTTAGGTCGCTCTGAATCCTAGCCCTACCCTCCAGCGTATCTACTACTCCCCCCAGCTTGGTGTCATCTGCACACTTGCTGAGGGTGCACTGCATCCCATCTTCCAGGTCGTTGATGAAGACATTGAACAGAACCGGCCCCAGCACTGACCCCTGGGGCACTCCACTTGATACCGGCTGCCAGCTAGATATTGAGCCATTGATTACTACCCTTTGAGTCCGACAATCCAGCCAGCTTTCTATCCACCTCCACAGTCCATTCTATCCACAGTCCATTCATCCAACCTGTACTTCCTGAGCTTGCTTGCGAGAACTTCTTGAGGTTGTTAGTTATTATGCATGATTAACTGGACAATTTGACTTACATATTCAAAGCAGGAGGAAAAAAATAAAAGCTGCCAACTGTATTTGATTTAATTCCTATAACAGATTCAAGATCCTCTATATTAAGGCTTTAAACTATGGAGTATATTTTTAAAAATAATCTCTGAATGGCCATTAGTGGAGATAAGTTCTCTCTCTGTTCAATAACTTCACAATTTAGCTCCTACAGTAGAAATTAATATAGCACCAACTTCAGAATATCCCAGGAATTGCCACTGCCTGTGTGGAGTTCATTCCTGTTAAAATGAACCTTTTGCCTCAAGTCCCTGTGTACCTTGCAATGAAGATTCATTTTCTATTAAGTTTTAAAGAATGGGATGGAAAATCATAGAATTTCTATAGCCCCATGATTTTTCTAAAATGTCTTTTTCATTCATAGGGCTATAGGGAAAACCAACTCAATTTGCCAAATTTGCATAAATATTATGTAGCTTTTCCAGAGCTAATCACAACTTTCAATCCCCTATTCCAATTTGTGTTGATGCAGCTGTAATCAAACTTCAGCTCTTTATATCGTATGTGGTAAAGCGATCAAACATTTACAGCTTGCAGCAGGGCTTTCCCGAAAACCACATAATCAAGGTCTATCGTTTCATATTTCCTATTATGCCACCCAGTAGAATTTTTGTCATGGGAAGGTTTTTGAACAGTGAGGTCTTTATTTAATTGCATTTTTCCCAAATCTTGCTAAGAAATAATTCCTGTTTGTGCAGCAAGAATGCAGATACATGCTGATTTACAACATAAAGAGATTTCCCAAGTTCACCTAATGTTTCCCCTCCGTATTCATCCTTTCCTAAAGAATTTTCAGTAAGGAAACAGTTAAAGAGCTCCAGATAGCCATAAAAAAATGGAATAATTAAGCATTCAGATCTTCTCCATATAATACAGATGACATGTAGTCAACAAGGAACATGCATGGGTTTAATCAATTCTCTTTGTAATTAAGTGTCCGTATTTATCATGTACTCTCACAAAAGACTTCCAGATGTACAGTATTCAAAGGTAGATCCTGAAACTCATGGCTTCGGTAGAAGAGCTGTGAATTACTAGGGAGATATTAAAATAGAAAAAAAGCACTGTAAAGGTTTAGGCTTGTTTTACTGTACAGGCTTAAGTAAGTGCTATAGCCCACCGAGTCCCTGAGACATGGGAAGCAGCACGATTTGCCAGCTCTCAGGAAGCTGACTTACTTCCCTGTGTTGCCATGCGCTTCCCCCTTTGATTTCTGTTGCTAAAGGAGTTATCTACAATAGCGGTTCTCCGTATTCTCTGTCCCGTGACTACGAGTTACAGCAAAGCCAGTTTCAGGACCCCATCTGCCAGCAGAAAGCAGAGCTCAGATGTCCTACCTCTCGTCCCCTTGCTAAAGTGGCATCTGTAAGATGACCATCTGGAGAGGCTCAAGCAGCTCCTTGTGTGAAACCAGTGCCAGCAGTAAACATGATATTTAGTAATGCTGTGTCGTCTGTACGCGCATCTTCCAAGTAACTCTCCTACCAGTAATTCTCACAAGACGTTGCAATTCTTATTATTCAGTGAAAATGGAGGCAGAGAAATTAGGTGAACTGCCATGGCCCCAAATGAAGAGCTGGAGTTGTGCCAGCGCCAGGAGTAGAACCTAGCGTTTTTTGCTTCTAGTCCTATGCTCGAAGGTAAGAGGAAATCCCGGGTATGTCATTTAGAAAGACACGTAGGCAGGAGTGCAGTGGGCCAGGAAGTCCTCCGAGTGCCTCTGTGCTTCTACTACAATATCCTCTACCACGAGATTACATGGTTCCCATCTTGTAGGAGCCTAGAGAGTAAATAGTCACCATTTGTATCGCAGACACGGAAAGGTATTTGTTATATTACATGTTAAAAATAGAGAGATATGAGCACAGATGTATACACGGATTAAAGGAGGCCCTAGAAGCAACATTCAGATCCAAATTGCTGGTCAACCATGTCCACTATTTCACCTCTGCCTGTGACCAATACCTGTTTCTAAACGGGAAAACAAAGAACAGCTATAATACATGTAGAGGGAAGAACTCCTTGCTCCCTAGAAGAAATGACTCATGGCTCATTACCCTGGTGGCATGTATTTTCACAGCTGCGGTTCTTTTTGATTTTAAAGAGGTAGGTGAATACGTGAGAAAAATTTCTGCGTGGATAAATAGCAAACTAAAGTTACATACTTCGGTGGAATCCACTCCTCCCGGCCCGCATCCCACAATCACTTCAGGGCTTGGTGAGCGAAGCACGAGTGTTGGTGAGGGAGTTCACGCGGCTGCATCACTCGCGGGTACACCCGTGGACTGTCCAGCCGTTCTGTATTCATTTGTTCTTCCAAACGATCGGCCTCCTCATATACCAGTCTAGTCATAGCCGGCGCAAAGACCTCCTCCGCAATATCTACCGTGTTTCCATGCTTTTCCTACTACCCCTTGCAGCTCTTCTGCATTTGGTGCATAGACTTGCCCACATCCTCCGCACTAAGAGATGGGCGCTGCTCCTTTCAACCTCACTGGAAATTTCAACCGATCTCAGTTCAACGGGAGCAGAGTCAGAGCCCAAAGAGACTTTTGGAGACTGTTGTCTTGACGGCACAGTGGACTTGGAATTTTTAAACATATGCTTTAGGGAAGTGAAGCTACTTGGTTCACACAGGGTTATGAAAGATTTGGGTCCTCTTTTAAATTACGTACATATTTTAAAAGAAAGAAAAATACAAACAGACGATATTTTTATCCTTAATGAAATGAATATTGTTTAAAGGCTGTTTGCTGCACAATTACTGAAAAATTACAGCGTAAACTGTACAGGTTAGATTGAGCAAAAATGGCCATGCAGTGTTAATGATGTTACTGTCCCCTACCAGACCAGCTTCAGGGGCTGCATAATTGTTTCTGCCAACCTATAAATTTTTGAGTAACAACAAAATTATTGTGATTTTTCTTACTAAATAATTCATACATTACAAAGCATGCATGTAACAAGGCCCATGAATCACCAAGCATATAACAATCATATCTAATAGCATCTCTTCTAAGAGGAATTCAAACAGATTTATGTACTTGGGTTAACTAAAACACACTGACTCTGTAATGTTTATAATTCTATCCCCAAACTTTAAAGACTCTTAAAGAAGTGCTGTATTTTTAAATTTGCATTTTAAAATTGAAAGCTTTCCCTGACCAGATTCCTTGCCTAAAGAACTGCTTTGAATCGTGTTTTACGGTATTAGGATAATTAATATCACTGAAAGTAATAAATTGGTTCTATAATGTACGAGTGCAGCGCTCATAAACGGTGCTTAAAGTGATGCACTTGCTATTGAACTAATTCTAAGACATACATATTCTTCCTTCCTGAACAAACAGCAACCAATAATGCGTCTGAACTGGTCTGGGTAGTTATAATGCAGGGTAATCCATTATTATGAAACCTTAGCTTTGTCCCATTATTTTAAAATACTAAATAGATACACATTTCTGTTTTATACAAACAAACTTCCTCCTTCAAGCTCTACAAAGCTGTACGGATTTTAACTGGAACACATACAAAAGTCACAGACTCCCCCATTTTCTCAACAGTCATAGAAAGGTCTCACATTGCTAAAGACTTCATTATTTTACAAAACATACCAGTGCATTTACTAGAGCATTATGATGAATTAGCATAAATTATTAAGACTAAACTACACTTGCCTAAGAAACATTTTGTGATGCATTATCCCTGTTTATCTCAGCTGCATTTATTCACTTACTAATTCAGAAAAGTCAATAACTTGCAATGAGCATCCCAATCATTAATGTGAATTAGTGAAGTTCTACTACACCCATATAGATTTTATTTATCCCTAAAAAGATGTCATTATTATCTCTCATCATCCACTTCACTGTAGCCCTGAGGATTTTCACTTTTTTATGTTACGTTCACCTAAACTGAAAGATAAAGCCTGAAGGGAACTTGCAGCTGATATGTACTCTCCTACAAATGTACACTTTGGGACACGCACACATTTTAGACCAAGAATTATCATCTTATATTTCTGGAAGAAGATTAAGGAACGTGACAGCAAACAATAATTTAACTTAAGTGGCAAGTTAAATAATATATGAACCCAAGGAGAAAGACGCTAAGTTCATATCAGAAAGTTAACCTTGGAAGCTCTAAGGACATGGTGAAATTCGGCAGTACAAGCACTGAGACAAGCACTAAGTAAACCAATGGACAATTTAGCTCTGTACGTGTCTTAAATTTGATCTTTTAAATGGTTTGATCTTCTGTGAGTTTAAAGGCATTATGGTCTATAGAACTAAAGTGGATGCCTGGGAGGTAGGAACTACAGATTTCTAATCACGGCTTTGCCACTAACTCTCTGCGGACTTGTTTTTACACTATATTTAATCTCAAATGCAAGTGAATAAAAAGTTAGGCTGATTCCATAGAGCAAACCGCAAATGTCTAAGCTGGAACAAACATTTGGGGAGTTCCGCCATTAGCCAATGCATTAACTGCTTCAAGATAATTGGCAATTTGGAGGATTTTAAAAAAGCCTATGCAGGTACTGAATACCAGGGAAAATGAGTTAACCTTCTTGTGTCTTAATTTTCCTTTCTGTAAGATAGGGTTATTTACCCACTTCACTGAAGCATCGTGAAGGTTAGCTAACATCCGTAACATGTTAAATATTGTGCTTGCCTGCATGCATCAATCACCTTTTCTCCCCAAATCAGTCCTTCCCAACTGGGATGCATGTCTGAAGCAGGGAAGCTGATTTTTCTGCCCACAACAGAACCACCTCACTTTGATTCCTGTCCAAAACCAACTGCCAAGAAGAAATAGCAGCATTTCTTTTCAGGCACCTGAAGGAGTCAATTGATTTAACTGCTCATTGTTCTTTATTCCACAGGTGTTAACAATCATCTCTCCTTTTTAATGGTCTTGAATGTTACTATGTGACTGTCTCCCCAGGTAACACTTCGGTTGAGCTCTGCTTTTCCTAGATGAGCTCTCTTTCTCCCTGCCCAATGGTTCTGATCACTTTTAGTTACTGAAAGCTTTAAAGCATGTTAAGTGCCTGTGCTAAGATACAGGAACACTTCCTTCTCCCCAGTACCTGAAAGGTTACATTGAGTTTTCCACCCTTTCTTTCTATAGCTTTTCACAAGGGAAGGGCTACAACTGAATGAGGGGAATGCTTGGAGGAGGCTTGTGTTCACACCTACTTTTTTCAGCTCAGGCTGAACACCCTGGTTCAAATTGCTGTCTGGAGTCCCTCCCAACCAGTTCCATCCCAAACCCTCTCCAATTTGACTTCCATTTAATGTATATCAGACTCTATCCACTTCTAGTTAGATGTTTAAACCACCTGCTTTTTCCTGCTTTTGCCCTTTAGAGGAGCTCTCCATAATCATCTGTGAAGCTACCCCACCGTCCTGTTTTAAAGCGCTCCTCCAAACTCCCATTTGGCACAATGCCTGCAAAACCCTTGACAAAGGTTGGGACACTGATGCTGATCCATGCAGTCTCACTGCGCTTCACTGTTTGTAGCCATCTACTGTCTCCTGTCTTATGCCTAGATTGTAATTCCTCTGTGGCAAGGGCTGTTGAAGCAATACCTAGCTCGAGTGCAGCCAGGTCCTGGACTGGACTCCTAGGTGCTGTGGCAATATGGATTTTAGTACCAGCGCAACCATGTCGATGCAAATCCAGGAGCGTGGATAACCATGAAGTGGGATGTCAGTTTATAATGTCATCCACTCCTTGCGGAAGTCCTGCTTTGCCCATTTACAGCAGGGACTTGCATCACTGGGGCTCCTATCTTTACACTGCTGTCTCAACCATGCTCTCAGCTTACACTGTCCTTTTAGGAACATGATAAAGGGACACTGCCTGCTGGACATGTACAGCCATGCTGCAGACTTGACCCTAGGCTTTCACCTGCCCAACCTTTCCACCATCCTCATACAAAAACCTTATGTCCAAGCTTATTTGTGCCTTGAAACAGAGTTCACTTACATGTCTGGAGGTTTGAAACATAGCCAAGGCTTTCCTTTCAAGATAGGCTCTGACCTGTCCACTTTGCTGACATCTGTGAGCACAGGAGTACTGTTGAAACCACTAACACAGTTCAGGAAGGCTGTTGTTCTGAACCTAGGTATAATTTCAGACACATTAACAGTGCATTACCCTTGGATAACCCACAGCATTAATTATCTCACATATAACTTTCACACCCCTAACAGCTGACATGCCAACACCACGCTCCTGAGCTGTGGACCTGTAGCAGCTTGGGGTATTAGCTCATTTTCTGCAACCACCACTCCTGTACTAGCCTAGTCTCCCTCATCCTGATGCTGGAGGGCTAAAGCCAGCTCCTCACACAGCCCCACACCAGTCTGCTTCCTCATGTAGCTACTGTGAATCATCAAGATCTGCTAACCAGTATCATCTTGTGCCTTTGTACTAGCAACATGCACTACACATCCTGAGCTACAGGAGGGAGTTCACAGGGTGCGTGGCATGCTACAGGGATTTCCACTCCACCATGAGCTGTTGAGAACTGCTTTCACCTTCCAAGGGGCAAAAACAGCCTCAG
>NW_005842621.1:764118-777701 GCF_000455745.1 Alligator sinensis | reverse complement strand
AGGAATGCCCTCTGCCGACACCAATACGCTCTATCCATATCCTGCCACAACAGCAGTGAAGCCACAAGAAAGAACACCTCATCGAAGAGCACTGGCTACATGGTGAACGGCTGGATCCAGCTGAAATGGGAAAAGGCAGGGAACGCACACAGCTAGAACTGCCTCCATGAACGGTACTAGGTGCTAAAAGCATTTCTTCACAGGGGTATGATAAGGGCAGACAAATTCTCTCCCATTGCAGTGAACCAATGTGGCTGGACTTGAGGCTAAGAGTGCTGGACCATGCCTCCAGGCACCTGCAGTGCCAATGTAGATGTGGGGACACAAATACCAATTGCAAGGCTCTGGCCATTCAAAGGTGGCCTTGGCAAGCTTGGGTTCACATGCCCAGGAGCCGTGCCTGGGTCTATTCTGTAGTGTAGACACACCTTTAGCCTAGCCTGTGCATCACTTCCACATTGATAAACGGGGTGTGGCGTTGGTCCTCTTTCACAAGACTGCTGTGAGGCTCCTGTGCATGCTAACGTAAAATGTGTGATGAAAATTGGTAAATACGCAGAGATTTTAAAAACCACTTCTGGAAAGCATTCTACCTGCTGCTGCTACAACACTCAAAAATATGATACTTAAATATCAGAGAAAAATGTCTCCTCCAAGTTTATTCACTTTGTGTTTTGCAGGTAGTTTATTCCACAATTTTTTAATGTAGTAAGTAAAGACCTCAAGAAGTCAAAGAGTGGTGGATTAGGTCCACAATTTTCGCTCTCATTGATAAGAATTTTTCTCAGAATCACAGAATCATAGAAAATGAGGGTTGGAGGGGACCTGAGGAGGTCACATCTTTTCCTCAAGGCAGGCCCAGCCCCAACTACATCATCCCAGCCACGGCTTTGTCTACCTCGGTCTTAAAAACCTCTGAGGATGGAGACTGCACCATCTCTCTTGGTAAACTGTTCCAGTGCTTTACTACACTCCCAGCAAGAAATTCTTCCTGATATCTAACCTCAGCCTCCCTTGCTGCAGCTTGAGCCCATTGCTCCTTGTCCTGCCATCTGTCCCCACTGAGACCAGCCCAGCTCCATCCTCTTTGCAACCACCCTACAGGGAGGTGAAGGCTGCTATCAAATCCCCCTCCATCTTCTCTTCTTTAGAATAAATAAACCCAGTTCCCGCAGTCTTTCCTAGTCGTAAGTCCTGTGCCCCAGCCCCCTCACCATTTTTGTTGCCCTCCACTGGACTCTCTCCATCTTGTCCACATACTTTCTGTAGTGGGGGGGAGGGGGCCAAAACTGGACACAGGACTCCAGATGTGGCCTCCCCAGTGCTGAATAGAGGGGGAGAATCACTGCCCTCAACCTGCTGGCAACGCTCCTACCCATGCAGCCCAGGATGCTATTTGCCTTCTTGGCAACCAGGGTGCACTGCTGGCTTCTCTTCTTTAGAATAAATAAACCCAGTTCCCGCAGTCTTTCCTAGTCGTAAGTCCTGTGCCCCAGCCCCCTCACCATTTTTGTTGCCCTCCACTGGACTCTCTCCATCTTGTCCACATACTTTCTGTAGTGGGGGGGAGGGGGCCAAAACTGGACACAGGACTCCAGATGTGGCCTCCCCAGTGCTGAATAGAGGGGGAGAATCACTGCCCTCAACCTGCTGGCAGTGCTGCTACCCGTGCAGCCCAGGATGCCGGTCACCTTCTTGGCAACCAGGGCACACTGCTGGCTCCTGTCCAGCTTCTTGTCCACTGTCACCCCCAGGTCCTTTCCTGCAGAGCTGCTGCCCAGCCCATCACCCCCAGCCTGCACCGGTGCAGGGAATTGTTCCCTCCTTAGTGCAGGACTTTGCACTTGTCCTTGTTGAACCTCATGAGATTTCTTTTGGCCCGGTCCTCCAATGTGTCTAGGTCCCTGACTCCTAGCCCTGACCTCCAGTGTATCTACTACTCCCCCCAGTTTGGTGTCATCTGCACACTTGCTGAGGGTGCGCTCTATGCCGTCTTCTAGGTAGTTGATGAAGACATTGAATAAAACTGGCCCCAGCACCAACCCCTGGGGCACTCCACTTGATACCAGCTGCCAACTAGACATCGAGCCATTGATTACTACCCTCTGAGCCCAATGCTCCAGCCAGTTTTATATCCACCTCCACAGTCCATTCATCGAGCCCGTACTTCCTAATCTTGCACGTGAGAATGTTGTGGGAGACCGTACCAAAAGCCTTGGTAAAATCAGGGTACAGCCAGAGGGAAAGAACAAAATATTTTTAAGAACGCAGACAGGATGATTATTAATCCATAACAGTAGGCAGAGAGGCTTAGGAATAGGTGCAGTACCAAAATTTAGTGTTAAAAAATCTGTGTTGCAGAAAAAAATGCATTTCAAGTTGATGGCACATTTAACAAAGTCTGCAGGTTACAGATAGTTTTAGTTCTAATAACAATACAAGCTGCCATCTGAAGCAAAAACTGATTTTTATATACAGTTAAATGCCTAGGACATTAGAAGTTTGCATTACTGGATACTTAGCCAAGACATTTCTATTAAAACAAATACAAAAACATCTAAGACTTCAGGTGAGTACACAAGACTCCAGGGGATATCATTTCTGCTTACTACCTCTTACTATTGGGAAATCTCTATTGAATCAAATTTATCAGACACACAAAAAGGTATACAAGTGAAATATAGTAATTAAGACTTGTTTTTTTTATTGATTGTATGGCTTAAGTAATTTTTCATTACTAACGTAAGATTTAATAAGTATAAGTAGTTAAAGATTCTGACTTGGCACTGGTCATTAGCAGGTAATTGAACTAGTAAAAAAGATCAGTTAAACCTATGTTGATTACCACCTTATCTTTGAAAGGCAATTAAGGGCCTCAATCATTGCAACAAGATTTGATTGTGCAGCCTTTATTGGACATTGATCTTTCAGCAAAGTGCAGTTACATTTTCCATTAATTTACAGTAACACAGTTTAACTCTGATACCCAAAACTGTTGACCCAGGTAAGATGTAATGCTAAGCACTTGTTTAGGTTAAGATGCCCCCAGTAGTCATTATTGTTTAAAAGGAGAGTGCTACAGAAAGTAGCTACCTGATCCACTGGGTTTAGAGTAAGGTTTCAGGTATCTGAAGTGATTGTTAACTGAGGTGAAACAAAGCTCCTTGCCTTTTTGTGTCATCTCTCATTCATTTAAACATCATCCTTGTATACAGAGAAGAGATAATTAAAGCAAGCATTACAAAGCAGGCCAGATTTTGTTTCAAATGGAAAACAGAGTAGATCATGTCAACAAAAAGTTGAAAGGTCATTTTGGATTTCAATAATCTGTGACAAAGTATTGACTGATGCTCATATATGCAAGTATTTAAAAAGTCCATCAATCGGAATACAGTTACGTCTAAAACAGCCCTAAGTGTAATGGTACACATAATGAATACTTACTGCTCCCAAATTGTCAAGTAACTAAGCAAAGATGAACGCAGTCCAAACCCAACTAGATCCACATTAAAATAATATGCACTCTCCTAGCCAAACAGCAAAGCCTCCCTAAAAAGTGCTTCTACGTGACATCTAACTGCAGTTTAGGAGACTCTTAATACAGATAGACTCTAAACTTTATTTAATGGCAGGCACTCTTATTAAGAGTCTGATTTAATACTCACATTTTATGGGTACTTCCCCCAATTTATCAAGATCACCTCAGTCTTATCTGGATTGGGTTGCAGCCAGCCAGCTCTCATCCATGCTCCAGACCCGAGGTAGGGCATTTGACAGGATTTTCTGAATTGGATGAAATACAGGACTTCTGTCATCAGCATATACTCAAAGTGCTGCAGCACATGCCCTCACCAATCCTCCTAATGGCTCAGAAACATTGAGGAGACCCTTTGGGGCCCAACATAAGACCACTCTTAGGAACAATGTGCAGATGCCCAACATCAACCTCTAGGAAGGAAGGCACAGAGCAGCCATATCCATCACCTGAACTTAATCAAAGCCAAGCCACCACCCTCCAACTCTTTTGGACCTAAACTAAAGCCGCTGAAGTCAACAGAAAGACCTGGGTGATTTCAGTGAGCTTTGGCTCATGCACTATAACATCAAAAAGACTCCGTATTCCCATTTCTCCTACATGTGGATCTTACCGTGAGTCCTGAAGAGGGTGCAGGTTGCCTATTTTCTGGAACTTCAGGCTACTCCACCTCCTTTTTCATGCCCTTCCCAGCACAAAGAAGATATCAAGAAACTGTAAAGCATCCTGAGATTTTACACTACCTAAAATTAAGAGCCACAGAATGGATCCGATACAAGAGATGCTCACCAATTTTGAGGAGGTAGAGAGGAAGGTTTGGAGATATTTGGATGGTCTTAGGGTACAGGAAAAACAAATAATGAGCTAAAAGGGGGTAAACTACTTACTCTGTGCTAACCATAAATGATAAGCTTGCACAATAAATGAAGGCTAAAGCGTAGTAGCTGAGCCCTCAGTGAAATGAGGGACGCTTCCCTGCTTTAGCTTTCACTTGTTACAAAAAAAAGGCGCACAAGACAATTGTGGCGTGGCATCTACTCCACGGGAAGTTCCTCTCTCTTTTTAACTTGATGCAATGTGTTGAGACCTTAGACCTAAAATGGCCATACAGATTGACAAGGAAAACAAAAGCCAAGCAGAGTTTCTACAACCCACCGTCAGTGCAATCCCTCTGGACAGTCTAAAGTCAGTGTAGCAGGAAGCAGCTTATCTGCATACTCCCAGTAGGGTCTGTCACAAGCAATTTCACGAGCTCATCATCACTGCCAATATTACACATCTTCCAGTCTGTCCTCCTCACCCAGAATTTTCCCAGGACAGACAAGAATAGCAGGCAGGCTGTGGTATCTAGGAACTCATTTAACTCCCCACTTGTAGGCAATGCACTCATCAGAATCTAATTCCTAAGGTCCTTTGTACGAAACAACCAAGAGGGGACTCTCGTCTCAGGCGCCTGGAATAGCAGTAACAACATGGACCTCTCTGGTTCTCTCGGCAGAGTTTATCTGGGAGCTGACAGAGGCAAGAAGAGCCAGGGATTATGGTGACAGGAGGAAAAAAAGTTCCCAATGCAGAGATTTTCACTGAGGTGTTATGAACCTCAGCATTACCCATCCATCCTCACATGCAGTTTCTAGGTGTTGCAAATACTGCCTTCACAGACAAGGCTTCAGAGATTTATCTTAGGGCTTGGAAGCCTATCCCAAGCTTTTCTAGGCAAAGAGTACACCTGGGATGCATCTTGCCCCTCAACATTTTTCATTTTGAACTCAGAACACGACTAAAGAATAGATCTTAGTCACAAAAAGAACCTCAAAAAGAACGAAAGCCAAAGTGAGCCCTTTTGGTTGAAGCCAAGTGAAATTTCTGTTCTCCAAAAAAGTGATTAGCTGTAACTCAATAATTATATTTCACATTTGTGTACGTGAAAACATCATCCTTTATGAACGGTGTATTTTTCTTTAAGTGTTCCAATGGGTCACACACAAGTCTTAATGAATCCAATGAATGATATTATATTTGAACTCTGCCCTCAGCCATCTTCCAGTTCATCCTTTAGCATGATCAACTCCACAAGAGCAAGAGGTCTATTGATTTTCATGTAATACAAGAAAATATTACATTTGCTTAATTGTTACACAGTGAGAGCATTGAACAAGAAATCAAGTCTCTATTTAATGCTGCAAGCAGCACAGAATTGCAGTGATCAATACAGTAGTTTGTCAAAGACGTTCTCTAAGGAGACTTGCCCATCTCTATATGGACAAGGAGTCACGTTGCCTGCATTTATTGAAAAACAGGTAAGCAAAGTCAGCAGTACACATTATCAGAAATCAAACAAGCTGCAGTGAGTGGAGGTGCAACTCCAATGAAATGCTGTATTTATAGTCTGGTAATTAAAAACCATTTTATCAGCCTTGTGTTGAGACCAAACCTTTACAGAAAAATATTGACAAGATCAGTAGCAATGAATGAGCAGTATTTGACTTTAAACTTATGAGCTGTAGTTATTTAACTTTGCCCATTACAGAGGAAATCAGTTCTAGCCATTCTAGCGAAATGCTAATAGCCAGTTTTATTATTAATGAAGCTTAATGTAACACCATCTCCTCTTCTGGGAAAGCTATTTATTTAACTTGTGTCAAGAATATTCCTTAGTACTAAATATACTGGTGTAAGTGCTTCTTTGATTAAAGTTTTATTTAGTGTCGCTTTTAGACAAGCAAGAACACTACTTTTAGACTGCATGAAATAGTTTAATATTTGCAAACCTTGCTCAACAATATTTAGGTTTCATTGTACACATGGCGGGCTTCACCTACAAAAAAAAGTCCTCTTGGCTTACAGCAGTCAACTGTCCTGAGGCACCAAAGTGTGCAAGCAGGCTGCTGATTGTGTGAGTGCTGTGTACCCTTGCCACCAACAGCTGTGTCAGCTATAGGTGAAGCACAATGTGGGCATGTAGGCCAGTGGCAGCATTCTCCCATGCAATGCATTTTGGAACCTGAGTGGCACATTTCTGGATGCTGATGCTGCACTAAAGGAAATGCAGGTGTATGCAGGTGTTTGGGTTGCATTTTCCACACACTTTTTCTCCGCTTTGTCCCATCTCCAATTCACATGACAATTTTTGAATGCCTAATCCCATGTGTTTTCTTTCTCCACCATCACTGGGGATGTTGAATTGTTCTTTAATGTGATCAAATCTGTTCTGCCTATGGACACTTGGAAATTTTACAAGCAAGGTTAGATGAACAGCTTGCAGAGTCTAAACACTCAGACGTGATAATTTGGCCAAGAGAAGTCTCAAAAAAAGCATATCACTACATTATGTGATTTTTTTTTTGTCTGTGTCCTATAGGCAACCGTGAATTTTTTAACACTGAGAACAGAACAGTATTCAATAGAAAAGATTTTATTTGGGGTGAAACAAACTGTAGCACAATGTATACATTCATGAAAACAGACAGATCAAGCCAACTCAGGAGTAATCGGCCAGAAAAAGCAACATAAGCATTTCACATCAGGATATGCAAAGTCCTGAAGAAGAAAGTTCAAGTGCTTGCCAGCACATAGGCTAACCTTTGAGATCTGGGAAGCTGTAATTTTCTTGCACTTCTGTTGATGCTGAGGGGATGCTTGGGGGGCAGTGGTTATATCTATGTCATGGTGTAGGTAGTGTGTAAGACTCCTTGTAGATGGCATTTTCCATGGGTTAAAAAGGGGAGAGGGATGCAATGTGCTGTATCTGATGGCTGACCATTTCTCACAGCATCTTCCTCTACCTACTCTCCATTCACAGTCCTAGAGAGCCCCTCATTCGGCTGCTTCTTGTCCATGTCTGTGCATTTCAATACCCCAGGAATACGTCCTCCCTGGAGCATCTTTTTCATTTCCTCATTAGTGTTGGCCGTGCCACTAATGTTAAAGATGCGCCTCGTATGACCAGCCCAGCCAAGAACACTGATAAAAGGGAAGACATGGAGCCTGTTAAATGTATAATGGTAGCATAAATGGAAAGGTAACAATAAAAACTTACTGAAAAAAATGTCCAGTGAACCAGCATTCTTTGTGTTTTATGCACGTGGGACAGGATGCTATGTCAGAACTGGTCTGGGAGGGGGATGCTCCAGGACAGGAAGTGTGTACTGGGATGGAAAGGAAAAAAAAGTCACATTTACCAACGCCGTCTTCTTCCTTGCTGCATTCTGTTCTTTGGGACTGGTTCTGCCTTTGGTTGGCCTGCATATGGAACACCTGGTCTAAAGCAGAGCAGGGCACAGTGAGTTATGATCTGCCTTGGCAATCTCCCTCCTGCTTGTCCAAGGTATCAGTGTCCACCTCACTGCTTTGGAGGTTCCCTCCTCGAGATCCTGTAGGATATCCACAGTCAGTGTCATGGCTCAGTCCCTGCCAAAAAATGGTGTGAGGCTCTCAACAAAAAGGGGCACATCGATGAAGCCGCTCCCATTTTGTTGTTCCACACGTTAACCCTGTGGTAGAGCTGGCAGGGAGCCCACTTGAACTCACTGCCATGCTCTGCCCTTGTAAGTGACTCTTCCCACAATTCTGATACTGAATAGCTGCACCTCCCCAACGGCTGAGGAGGACCAGCACTTCCTTCTTGCTCTAATCAGAAGGACAGGGTTTCAGAGTGTATTCCTCTCTGTGGCAAGCCATACCTGTCCACTTGCACAGGTGGCAGGACAAGGAAAGAGGTTTTCCCAACACAGAAGGGAGATTAGGAGCAACATGAGAAGGGGGGTGGGCCACCATTTCCAGCTTGAATTTGGACAATAATAATACCCACACTGGCAATAACCATGGCCAGAACAGGTGGCATCACGTTAGCTGCAGCAGTCTTCCTGCACTAAATGAGCCAAAGAACGTCCTTATTCGTTTGGTTTATAATGACATGATCATTGTGTCACTAAGGGAGGTGGTATGTCTTAGCCGACACAAACCTAGGTTGTTGTTAGCCTTTGGGCATTACGCAGGTAGATGAACACAAGGTTTTGTTGACAGAACTTTATTTCTATCCACAAAACACTCTTGTGTAAACCAAGCTTCACACCAGTGATTGTATTAAGTCTTTCGCACATTTATTTTCAATACAAAAGACATTACTTGCTGAACAATACTTTAAAACAAAACCATTCACAGCATACAAATGTCTCTTACACCGGTCAGACAGCTGTTATGCAACAAAGTGTCTCTGTTCATCCTCAAGTAACTCTACTTGGGCTGTATTATTTCCATCATTCAAATGACACGCAAGATTTGAAAGATTCGCATCTAGATCTCTGCTCTCTCTAAACTGTTTGGATATTTCAGAAACTTGCTATATAACTAGCTACACAGAGGTATAACCTAGATACTGTCTTTAAGAACACCTTTCAATTCTCTTCCCTCTTCCCAGGTGCAAATGAGCTTACTTTTGTTTTGTTTTTTAAAAGCACCTGAGATTCCCCTGACCAGCACAATGTCATTTATACCAAAAGTAATGTCTCTCTCTCCCACAGCTCCCTTTCTTTACTGTGTTGTTTTACCATACTTTTTCAGTGCCAATCTTTTTCTGAGCACTTTCTTGGCTTTTCTCTACTAGTAGTGATCACTACCTTTCTGGAAAAGTGACAATTCTGCCTCCTGCTTTGAGTGGCTGTACTTAGTACACATCCTTTCTGTGCAAGAGGTGAAAAATGGCTTAGGCCACTAAGTTTACAAGTCCCTCATTACTAACACCAAAAAGTAATCCCAAACTCTAAAAACAAATAAACCTCTCTTTTGGGGGCTGACTAGGAAGGTTTCAGCGCTCAGACTCTTGATTAGTTTGATGGCTGGCTCCCACTAAACCTTCTCTTCACCAAGTTTTGAATTTAAGTACTCTTTTAATCTCCAATCATCTAGGAATACTAACATCTAGGAATATTAATACTAGGTGAAAACATTTAGTTTTCTCTGTGTGCCATGACCTTAGAAGAATGACACTGTTTTTTTCCGCTCAGACTCTTGATTAGTTTGATGGCTGGCTCCCACTAAACCTTCTCTTCACCAAGTTTTGAATTTAAGTACTCTTTTAATCTCCAATCATCTAGGAATACTAACATCTAGGAATATTAATAATAGGTGAAAACATTTAGTTTTTCCTTAGAAGAATGACATTTAGTTGACCTTAGAAGAATGACACGGTTTTTTTCAGTGGCTACCAGTATCAATAATCTGTAAAGAAGAGTAGGGAACTGCATCTTTCAGACTGTTGGACATGTTAGGGATAAACTAAATGCAACAAAAGAAACACAGAACCCTGAGTTCAAGGACCAAAAGATAAAGATGGAAGCAACTGATAATTAGTTTTTAAAATGTGTTTAAAATGAGAGTGTTTAGATGCACACAGATGATATTCTGTTCATGTGGATTTTAATCTTGGGATGGGTGCTTAACTGAGCACTTCACTACATTTGTATAAAACAGGCTGGTATAATAATAGACACTTTCAGACTGTGAGTAGCTGCAAGGATAATCACAATCTGAAAGAATCCACTGTATACATAGAATCCAAAATCCAAGTCATTTATAATTATATGTAACATTTTTAGAGAACTTGCTTGCTTAAAGATATATTTCAATTATCATCATAGCTGAATGTATATCAACAGGAAAAAAACCCATTATTCCCAATAATAAGTATTTCAGTCATTGATTTGACAGCTAACACCTCTGAGGACAGCAGAATCAATTCATTTTCCAAAGCTGTTGATTTCTTCATCTTCACTGACTCTAACATTCACTTCTTCCCTCTGCCCAAATAAGAAAAATGTTGTAGCTGAACACAATAAATTGAGAAAGTCTGAAAACAATGCACTGAAAACAGACTGTTGCTTTCTTTATATTTGAAACAGAGCAAACATTAAAAACAACAATAATAAAGCAATGTGAAAACCCACCAGATGAGAAGCAATCGAATACATAATTTCAGTACAGGGCACCTTTATCTTCTTTATTTAGAAAATAGATAGTCACTGGGCCACAGCTTGTGTGAACAGTTTCTGTGACATTGGCAAAGAACCAGGAGATAATTCCATATAATAAGGTTGGGATACCTATGAGAAAGAAAAAGTTGTCAAATACTGCAGAGTTGTCATGAAAACTCACACCAACACAGAGGCTAGAATAATGGCTATGAAGGGAAAAACGAATACAGTTAGTGCCTTTTAAGACCTGGTTTAAGTTCAAATGTAATGAGTGGGAAGCAACAAAGTCAGAACGATGGTGAGCTGCTACCACGCGCGTAGTCCCAGTGACTTCACCAGGACCGCCTGTAACCAGGTGTGCTTCAGTACATTTCTGAACCTGGTTCTCTGAAAAGGAGAGCAGTTGTCTGAAAGATGATCCTTTATAACAGGTGCTTTAAAAAAAAAAAGTTATAGGAGGTATTTGTCACTTATCAGAAGGGCCAGAGAAGTGGAGATTATGTCATTACTAATTAAGAGGTTTCTACCTGGAGAAACATGGGCAGCGGAGTCCTTCAAGGCTCTGTCCTGGGACCAGGACTGTTCAATATCTTCATCAGCGACTTGGACAAGGGAGTAGAAAGCACCCTGTCCGAGTTTGCAGATGACACCAAACTATGGGCGGAGGTGAACAAACTAGAGGGCAGGGAGCAAATCCAGGTGGATTTGGACAGGCTGGGGAAGTGGGTGGAACAGAATAGGATGCAGTTTAACAAAGATAAGTGCCATGTGTTGCACCTGGGGAGGAAGAATCATCAACACTCCTATAGCCTGGGAGGTCCCGCTCGAAGTAGAACAACTGCGGAAGGGACCTCGGAGTCGGAGCCCACTCCAGAATGAACACGAGTCACCAGTGTGACGAGGTAATAAGTAAAGCTAACCGCTCTCTTTCTTCCATAAGTAGGTGCGTGACAAACAGGTCTAGGGAGGTGACACTTCCCCTCTATGCAGCATTGGTCAGACCACAGCTGGAGTACTGTGTCCAGTTTTGGGTGCTGCACTTCAGGAGGGATGTAGATAACCTGGAAAGGGTTCAGAGGAGGGCCACCCATCTGGTTAAAGGCCTACAGAAAAAACCCTATGAGGACCGATTGAGGGACCTGAATCTCTTCAGTCTCCGCAACAGAAGGCTGAAAGGTGATCTTGTGGCTGCCTACAAACTCACTGGGGGGACAGCAGGAAACAGGGGACTCTGTTTACCAGGACGTCCGTTGGGTAACTAGAAACAATGGCTGCAAACTGAAAAAGAGCAAATTCAGACTGGCCATCAGGAAAAAATTCTTTACAGTGAGGGTTGCCAAAATATGGAATGGGCTCCAAGGGAGGTGGTGCTGTCCCCTTCCTTGGAGGTAGTTAAGAGGAAATTGGACAGACACCTGGCTCCAGTCATCTGACCCCAGTACTCTTCCCTGCCCGGGGCAGAGGGTTGGACGTGATGATCTAATAGGGTCCCTTCCGACCCTAAAATCTATGAAATCTATAAAAAAAATGAGGAGGGCCTGGATAGGAGATTTACCATTGTGCAAACAGAAATAAGGCTATGTCTTAAAGGACACAGCAGCAGCAGGAAGATATCGACAGATGCTGTCTCGATAGACAGGTCAGAATCAGAGATGCCACCTGGTTTAAACAAAAATTACCTCTTTGCAAATCTTACTAAGTTGGAAGTCACTGTTGTGGTCCAAATCAAACACTTCAGTCCCAACAATCTGCATTAACACAAAAGACCCATAACCTTCGTTATAACTGCTATCAACCACCCATGAACAGTCCTACCTGCGCGGTACACCAAGATCATCCTGCACGTTACCAGGCTCGTCCCGGACCTGACCAAGAACGCCTTGCATTCGAGTCTAACTTCACCCCAACCACGCAGCCCGTCCGTCCAGCACGAGAGCGCGCCTTGAGAAACCTCTGCCTCTTGCAGAACCCCTGGACCCCCCCGGCTGCCCACCCCCGCTCTCCCCTGCCAGCTATGCTGCTGCTTCAAAGCGTCTCCCAACCGTGCTTGTGAACAAGTGTGCAGGGCTTTCTACACCCCTGGCACTGGCCCATGACTACTGCCACTGTTACCACTGCCACTATTAGTAGTCACGATTACTGCCACTATGAGTCACTACTGCTGTGACCGCCACGGTCATGATTACTGCCGCTATTACTACTTGCACTGTTACTGTCACTATTGCAGTCATTACTGTCTCTGCCACCACTACTGTCACTATCACGATTACTGTCACTATTGCCACTACTGTATTACTAGTCCCTACTAGTACTATGACTGCCACTACTATTACTACCACTATTATTACTGCCAGCACTGTCACGGTCACTATTACCACCGTCACGATTACTGCTACTAGTCGCTATTATTACTGCCACTATTACCATGATCAGTATTGCTACCACCATTACCACCCCCCCATTATCGCTGTTTATTACTGTCCACTATTCCTTCTGTCACTGCTGCCACCATTACTATTGCTGCCACTATTATTACGACCACTATTATCACTGTGGGCACTGCCACTAGTGACTATTATTACTATTACCAGTATTGCTGCCACTATTAGCCCTGTCTCCGTCGTTACTGCCACGGTTATGACCGCCACGGCCACTGTCTCGGGTTGCCGCTATGACTACTGCCACTGTCTGTTACCACGACTGCTGTCGCTATGACGACTACCACCAGTACTGCTGCCACTACTGCCCCGCCCCCGCCCCCCGGCCGGAGGGGAGGGGGCGGCCCTCACCGGCGTTGATGATCTTGATGGCGCCGAGGGCGGCGTCGAGGCGGGCCAGGGGCAGCGGCGGCCCGCGGGAGCAGTGGTACTTGACGAAGGGGAAGCAGCCGGTGCGCAGCACGCAGTAGTTGGTGCCGCGCACGGCCCAGTTGAAGTGGGAGCGGCCGAACTGGTCGTTGCGCACGGCGCTGTACTTGACGCAGAACGAGGTCCAGGGCGGCAGGCCGCGCTGCGCCAGATGCCGGCTCAGCACCTCGGAGGCCGCGGGACGCCCCACGGCGCCCGGCACCGCCCGCA
>NW_005842621.1:707306-763397 GCF_000455745.1 Alligator sinensis | reverse complement strand
GAGGGTCCCCTGAGGGGTCCCTGGTTATGGGGGGGGTGGGGGGTCACCTGGAGATTCCTGGTTATTGGGGGGGCAGGTCACCTGGGGGCATTAGGGAGTCATTTGGGGATCACTGGTATTGGGGGGCAGTAGGGGAGGGTCCCCTGTTGTGGGGGTCACGTGGGGCCCCTGCGGGAGGCGTTGGAGGGCAGGAGCAGGGAGAAGCCCCTCCTGGGCAGCCGGCAGCAGTGCTCTGGGGGGGACATGCTGCGGCCTGGCTCTACCTGCCCAGCTGTGCGCGGCCCACTCATGGAGCGGGAGAGACGCGCTCTCCTCCTGCTGCCGGCAGCCCCCGCGGACCAGGGCAGACACGGATAACGCACACAGAGCAGCTCTCGCCCACGCCACTGACCGGACCTGCACGGTCATGCACGTCCGTGCCTTGTTTTTATCCCCCAGGCCGCCAGATCACCCTGCCTTTTCTTGGCACGTTTCGCCGCTGCAGTGCGAAGGAGGTTAATGCCAGCGAGAGGGATCTTATTTAGGCCACGTTACAGATACGCCGCGTTGGTTTTCCTTGGCGAAGTCTGATGAGAGCTTCGGAGGTTAGACGTTCGTTCTTTGAGTATTTCAGGCCTCTTCAAAGAGAAGATCTTTAACATCATAACAAATCACATTCCTGGGAGTTTTAATCTAAATAAAACTTAAGGTTTTGACCCATTAATATTCTATATGAGGGGGAAAAAAATGACTGTACAGAAGAGTAAACTCAGAAACGGAGGTGGGTTTTTGTCCCTTGTAATAATTATGAGCAATATCTCAAACTCAGCAATCTTAGACCATTGAGCTGTGTAGTATGAATGTGCTAATTAATCAATTACTATCCAACAACGTACCCTGTTTATTTACTGTAATGTACTACATGTGTGTAGAACCAGTAATTATTAATCATCGTCAGTAACAAATTTGACTCAAGTTCACCTTCTTATAATTAATAGAGCATATAGTTAGCTTTAATATCTTTCTTTATTAGCAGCAACAATGACTGGAAAGAAAGTGGGACCTGATGTAGTGGTTCATTGAAATGCGGGTTGGACTAATGTATTATACTCTAGCAACACTACCTTGCTGGTATAGTTCATGGTCAGTTTATGTTTTAACCCCAAAACATGTACTTGTAAATTTATGCTGAATTGAAATCTGGTGAACATACCCCGGCATAAGTAGTTCTGATTTTTAAAATAGATTAGCTTGGAGTTTTGAGAGATTTTGCAGTCGTGGACTTAAATGCTTGTGTGGCTCTTTCTTTTAAAAATGCATGGAGAGGAAAAAAATAATTCAATAGCTGTTTGGAGAGCAGCCTTTCACTCACCGAATAAATGTATGTATATCTATCTGTGTAAGTCCACAGCATTTATTACCTCTTGCAGGAGGCAGCGCTTGTGTTTTCACACAATCAGCAAAACATTTTAAGTTAAAAAAATGCGAAGGATTGGTATTTTATTTTCTATTATTTAAAGCTGAGGTCCCGATAAAAAGTCAAGTGTTTTGTGGTATCCATGTGAATATCTTTCATTTAGGAAGAACAAGCCACCTGGACAGTACGGCTGCATAACAAAAACTGGTTGTAAGATTAAGGTCTCTGTATTTTTTTGGAATACATTACAAAAATGATACAAAAATGCAAAAAAACCAAAGCAATACACTATTGAAATGCATGTCACTTCTCAGCAAGCCTTGAAGTGAAGATCATGGAGATCATAGCCAGACTGAACTGTCTACTGCATGGGGGAGCAAAGCAGGACTCACTGCTGCCATAATTAATATCCAATATACATCTGTGCGTATTGGTTACTGGAAGGTTTTAAAGGCAATTTAATAAACATTTGTCTGGAGCAGTTTAGAGAGAAAGGATCCTGCCTTGAGCATGGGTTTGAACTAGACTGGCTGCTTTCTGGAGGTCCGCTTCAGCTCTGGTCTTCTATAGTTCAAGTAAGTCGCTTAGGGGCGGATCCACCAAGGGACCTAGGCACCGCAGTGCTGATGATCACTGCAGAGCCTACATTTAGGTCAGGGGTCAGCAATCTTTTCAGGGTGGCAGACAAAAATAATGCAGGTTGGTACAAAGGTGGGCTGCCACCACTGCTTCTCTTGCTGCCATCAGATTGGTGACTTGCTTGCAGCCTGGCTGCATCTTCCCTCCTCTCTTCCAGGTAGTGCCCTAATTACACTGCTCTCCCTTCCCCACTAAATATTTAAGCATTCAATGTAAAAATGGAACAGCTTCAACAAGGAGGAAGGTGACTATCCCTGCCACACCTCTGCACAGCTTAGAGCCTGGTGGGGTAGGACGCTTATGGGAGATATAAATTTAAATCCTCTCCAGCGAAGGAAAAAATTCAAGCCAACCGCTCACATGCTAGTCTAGTGCCCTAACTGCTGAGTTGTATAACAGGGGCTTCATCATCCTCTTCTCACAAGGTTTTGTGCAGAGGCTGATGTTTTAGGTGTATACCCAAAGCATGTCTGCAATAAGAAGCAACACAAGCAGGGAAATGCTTAGTTTATAACCTCCGAGGCTTAGATGCAAGATGGGAATCGAGCTGCTCAGCGCCATCAAGACAGACACTTGTTCACATGTCCTGAACTTTGGACATCTGGAGAACTTTACTAGTGAACAAGTAGGTGCCTCCAGTGTTAGGCAGCAGGGTTTTAAGGAGGGGACCAGTTTGGGACTTAAACCAGCTAGAGTGGGAGTTAAACAGGACTTAGGAACTTGCAGCTTTTTGGCATGTAGCCCTAGGTGCGCAATTTACCAAGATGCAACTTTGTTCTGTTTTACAACGTGATATAAAAAAAAATTCTCATACAATATAAAAAATATTTTGGTTTTTTAACAGGTTTTGAAATAGCAGAGATTATTTTGTGTACCTGAGTCAAAGGCACCAAATACCCCAGAAACTAGCAGTTTAAGATCAGTAACAGCTATTGTCCTCCTCCATCAGGAGTAATAAAGTTTCACAACCATGAAATAGATTGTTACAGTGAAAAATAGTCTTCATTTTGAAGGCCTTTCTGAAGAGATTTTGCTTTCTACCCACAGAACAATATAATATTGTTCCATAATATGTTCTTGTACTTTTATACTCCTTTTTACCCAAAAACGCAAAACTGCTTTGCAGATATTAAAAGTCTCACAACCATACATCGTGTGTGCAGTATGAGTCCCATTTTACAGATGGGGAAAATGAAGCCCATATCCTCAAAGACATATGAACGTGCTTAACTCATGTCGAACAGTCTGATTAACCTCATTTGGATTATTCGCAGCCCATAAAATTAAACCTGTGCGCAAGCTACTAAAGAAGTAGGGCCTGAGGGAGAGTTTAAATGATTTGCTCCAAGTTATACAAAAAAATAGGGTGGAAGTCAAATCTGGAACTCCTGATTCCCAGTTCCTTGCTGTAATCATTAGATGACTGTTTCCCAAAAGGAAGTATCAATATATTATTGCATCACCTGTAGTGCAAATGCAATACTTCCATGAAGTATTTGTTCTCATCGAGTGAGAAGAAACTCCCAATGCTATTCCATTCAGTACCATCATTTCAAGTAAAGTTTTCTACACATCGCCATACAATGACATTGCTACGGCACCGCGCTTTAGTACTTCCTTTTGGAAGTAACTGCCTGTACTGCGCCGTGCGCATTGGTGCAGTTAGATTTTGCCAATACTTCACTGTAGCGGCATGCTAAAACGGGGCAGCGCGCCACTACGGGGAAGTAACTGTCGATCACGTGTAGACCCACGTGATTGCTGTATCACCATGTGGCAATGTAGCGCGTCGCTACAGCAATGCAGGGCGATGTGCAAATGCACCCTATAAGAAGTAAATGAAGAATCTTTATCACATATGCTGAATTTTCAATACATAAATCATCCCATTTATTCAGGGCTTATGTCAGGAGGCCCCATCTTAGTGACACTAATACTGCAAACATTTACCTTTTTTCAAGGTACATAGTTGAGTTCTCAAATCTGTTTGAACTCTTCTGTCTGTAGGGTATGTTACGTGAATGTATTCATACTCACTAGCAGCTTTGCCGAGTAAGAAGCTCTGAATTGTATTGTAAACAGCCTACACCTGCAACTGCACCACCAACCCATTTCCCAGCTTGTAAGACAACTCTGTCTCCTTCTAGTAAACATCCCACAGCAACTCTTGGCTCGAGCTCCCCTGCCCCAAACCTTGCCTACTACCTGTTGAGTTGTCTTCTGGCATCTGAGAAGTAACCAACCTTGAGCGTCCTTTCATCTGCCGATCCTGCTTCTCCCATGCCTTACTCTTCTGCAAACCTAGATCACGGTGATCGTTCATATAACTTTATTCAAGGGACCATTTTTTCCTGGTAAGGGGAACCGAGGAAAGTAATGGCGTGAGCTTGGGACTAAACACACCTAAACGTGACTACGTTACAATGACATGTATAACGTATGACACAACACATATTTGAAAACTGCAAATTGGTATTTCAGCCCATAACCACCATAATGCCGAAACAACATTTTTGACACCAGCAGCACGCAAGTTGAACGTGACAGACTAAAATCATTTCAATCTTGCCATTGACTCAAGACTCCAAAATGCTAATAGTAATTAAAAACATTTTCCTCCAGTACATTTCACACTTAGTACAGACTGGGAAATCTCTCTCACCAGAGGACTTTTCAGATCACATGTGCTAAGCAAAAACAGGTAGAGTTTTCTTTTGTCAGACCAGAACAAAGACATAAGGAGGTAGAGGGTTTCATTTCCACCTAGGACACAGCGATCTGTTGAGTGCCAGTGAACTAATGAGCCTCTCAGACCTTATGTTGTTCTGGCTCGGATCAAGACTCATTTCTTTTTAGCCCTTAAGAAAACTGCTAACTCTCAGGTTGATAAAACACTTGGGAAATGACCTCCCACCCCAATACACACAGTGTTTTAGTGACCAAATGGGAATGCTACACTGCGTATAGGTGAGGCTTGGCGAGAAATCTAGCAATGGCCTATTTTAGCAGGAAGCAAGTACAGAGAGAGCATGCCTTGGCTGCAGTGGGGACAAAGCTGGAAGAGCTTATCCTCAGCACCAAGGGAGAACAAATGGCAATTCTTTGTCTCAACGGTTAATAAGCAAGTAGTGCAGCATTCTTAGCAATGTCTTTTGATAACTGACTTCTTGCAAGCGACAGATCAATGTTGTACCTACCACAGGCAAGGGACATGCTGCTCTCATTTCCAGCTGCAGTGAAACAAAGTCTTCTAGAAAGGAAGCGTGTTGGCTGAATTCCACAGCAGAAAACCTACATGTGGCGCTAGGGCATCCAAAACCAAGTTTTTATTAAAATTGTGTGACAAAAAAGACCAAGCAATTTTACAGTATGTAAATTTCGATTCTTATCTAAGGGGCAAGTCAGCATTTATGTGGAAGTTCTTGCTTGTATCTTTAACTAGCTTGTCAACCAAAGTGGAAATACAAAGGTTGATACAGGAGATTATGTACTGACTTAATGGATCCTGCCACACGTGCGCTTCAGTTAAACCTGCATTTGTAAAAAGAGAATACGGATATACTGTAACTGCAAAGTAAATGCCATTACTGCCTAGAAAATCCTGGCTTGGCTTGAAATTTTTGAGCCGTAAGTTGGAAGAGACTTGGCATATTCAGGGGATAATACACTCAATCTGCAGGAGGAAATAAATTGTAAACTACAAGCCAGAGCACCGTCTGCCAGTAAGATAAATATTACAGCCTTGGTTGGCAGGGCGGTTCTTCCCCTGTCCACGACCATCCTGTCCAGTCGGCAATGACAAGGGACTTGATGCTAAAGAAATATATTACCTCCAAATTATTTATAGCAATTCTAAGTGGATAAATATTGTTCCAGACAAACTCAGGAAAGGCTGGCCTGGCATGCAGTCAGTGCAGATTTAAAAAATAAAAACACAATTCATGCGCATCAATGTAATTGTATGGGCGACAGTTCTTGTGACACAAAAATCATGTCTTTTTTGATGAGACTGCAAGTTTGGCTGAGACGGGTAACTCTGAGAAGCAAGGGTCCTGAAGGTGCCTCAAGAAGGGCACTCGTGTCTGACGTGTCTGATGTCTCTCACAGTTATGCAGTATCATCCAATAAAAGATATCATCAAAAATCCTTTGCTTTTCACGTATTTTCTAGACCGTCATGACTGCAACAACGTACCCACCCTACTAAAGGTAAGCGTGGTAGTCGTATGCGGTTCTCTAATGTGTTTAACTTATTACCGTGCAAAGTTCTGATTTTTACACACAGCATCAGCACAGAACATATCAAACAGATAAAAACTAGCTAATAGATATATCTGAAAAAGGAACTATTAATGGGGTCATTGAATTGGGCCCTAGGAGTCATGGAGACCAACTGATTATGAACTCCTAGTAGGATACGGTGGCCAACAGTCATTGGATATACTAAGCAGAGGCTGGGACGTGGCATTTTTACTGTGCGTGGCATTAGTGAAATCATCACTGGAATACAATGTCCAGTTTTGGCACCTATGTTTTTAAAAGGATGTTGGTGACTTAGAGTTCAGAAAAGAGATGCCAGAATGAGTTGAAGACAAGAAAAGCCATCTTACCGTGGGAGACTAAAACAGCACTATCCGTTTGGTTCATCCAAAAGAAGTTTCAGAGGTAACTTGATCCCAGTTTAACTACTGCAGCAGACGGAAGATTTCTGACAGCGAAGAACTCTTTTAGATTTGCAGACAAAGGTGTAACAAGATTTGTCACAACCTAGACCAATCCAGACTAAAAATAAGGCACTGATTTTTTAACAGGGAAGTCACTTGACTTATTGAGGGATGTGGCAGACTCCCTGCTACCTCCTGTCTTCATATCAAGACTGTTGATTTATGTGAGAGACACAATTTAGCTCAACCAAAAGTTATGGACTGGAGGCAGGAATCACCGGATGAAAGTCTGTGGCTGTGCTGTTAGTTAGATCGTGACATCTCTTCTGACCTCAACAATTATGATTCTGTGAATAAGGTTTGAAAGGCAGACGCTGTGCTCAGGATTCAAAATACAAATGTGGGGGCACGTAGAATAGCATGGGCAGCAAGTATTGTTTTTCAGCTTTTTACTGATTTCCTTTTGCACAAACGGGTATTTTAGGACTATTTTTACTAACCATTTAAACGCACACAGTAATCATTAACATTCAGTCCCTGTAAATATTAAGTCAATTATCAATGTATAGAGGCAACAAAATATTTAGGTTATCATGTTTTCCCTGCATTCCTTAAAACTGGAGCTCCCCCACCTTCCCTGCTTTCTGAGAGGCTTAAATAATATGATACTTTAAACATTTCAGTGAACTATTCTTGGGGAGCATCTGCTTTGGAGGACTGCTCTTCTTCACATTTTAGTTTGTTCTCTGCTGTAGTTCCCAGGATTGCCTCAATGTCTCGAATTGCCATCTGTAACAGATTCAAAAACGACAAGTTACTTAACGACTATTACAGAGGAGTAAAACAGCCAAAAACCTCTGCTGCCTGCCAGCCTTTTCCAAATGCAATCAGTGTCGCCCAGGCCAGGAGGCACCAAGGGAGTTTTTCACTGCTACCATGGGATGCAAGGGAGTTATCTGAAAATACAGGTACTCCTCACTTAACGTCATCCCGGTTAACATTGTTCTGTTATTACGTCGCGGCTCTATTAGAGAACACACTCGTTTAAAGTCGCGCAATGTCCAGTTATAACGTTGTTTGGCTGCCGCCTGCTAGTAGATAACTACTGTGACGTAATTGGATTTGCTTAACATTGTTTTGCTTAAAGTCACATTTTTCAAGAATTATGACGCTAAGCGAGGAGTAGCTGTAAATACAAGTTTTAGGTAAACAGGAAAACAAAACGGTTTTTCTCTTTTTTAATTAATTAAGCTGAATTTTATTTGACATATATAAATCATCCTTAATTCACTCAAAATAAAATGAAGTAGAAACCCCTCTTTACATTTTCAATATGGTTTTCTTTGTTTCGTTTGTTGCATGGTGTGACAGGGCACTGTGGGTGTCTGCCACTTTAAGACCGGAGCCAAGCAGCCCGCAGGTGCGTGATTGCAGCGGCCATTTTAGATCTGTGGCTGCCCAAATAAACAGGGCAGTTTGCTGCTGGCAGGGCAGGCAGTAACATTGCCTGGTTGCAAGGCTCCATAACATCCTGGAGGTAAGGGAGGAGCTGTAGGGGATGGCTAGGAGGCTCCTGGTCCTGGGCATGACCTAAAACTGCATCCTGCCGGGAGTGGGTGGGCTTGTGGGGCTCTCAGTGGTGTGGGAGCCCCCAGGAAATGCCAGGCCAGTTACCATCCCAGTGAAAAGCAGGTAGGGGTGCCTTAACCCCAGCCCTCACCTCCGGGTGGATCTGGTAACATCGGAGGTAGTGGGGGCCAGGCATGGCTGCAGCCACCTGAACCCTGTGAGGTGCAAGACCTCGAGGAGGGAGAGCGGGGGCCAGGCACGGCTGCAGCCACCTGAGACCTGTAGGGTGTAGGACCCTGAGGAAAAGTAGTTGGGGCCAGGCACGGCTATAGCTACCTTAGCCCACCGGGGAGGGAAGCCCCATGACCCCAAGTGAAGGGGCAGTGTGGAGCCCCAAGTGAGGGGGGCAGAGATGAGTAGCCCCAGTGAGGGGAATGAGGATCCCAGTGAGGGGACGGCCCCAGTGAGAGGACGGAGATGTAGAGCCCTGCCAAGGGGGGCAGTGGAAGATGTAGAGCCCCAGTGAGGGGGCAACCCCAGTGAGAAGGCACTGTGGAGCCCCAGTGAGGGGGTGATGAGGAGCCCCAGTAAAGAGGGGGGAAACCAGAGGGCTGGGAGCCCAGTATGTTTTATAGATATAGATATAGATATAGATATGAATTGCCCCAGAAGGTGGCCAGAGCAAGCTTAGACCCGGTCGGGTAACTGGCTGGCCACTACCCCAGTGAGGGTTGCAGGAGCGGCCCAAAAGACGGTAAGTCTGCCACCCAAGGTACGAACTAGATAAAGCCTATTACCTAAGGGGCCCGTTCCAAGAGGGAGCAAGGCAGAATAAGTTGTCGAGGCATGAAAGAGACCCTGTGAGAGGGTGGAGTGTGAGAGGCCCTAGTGAGAGGAGGGCGGTATGAACGTGTGTGTGACTGAGGCCTGACAACGGGACCTAAGTTTGGTCTGGCTGTAGGCCAGGAGCAGTGTGTCATCTGGATGCCATCTGCAAGGCTTGGGCTGCGGTGTAGGAGAGGAACGGAGCCTCAGATAGTGCCCCCTGGCATTGGGGCAAGAATGGGCAGCCTCCCACCTCAATTAATATTCTAATTAATTAACAACAAGGCATGGCAGGTGAGACAGGTGGGTGGCGTGCCCAAAGGCAAGTGGGGAAACTAGCACTGTGGCTAGTCGGGGAGCCCCACTTTGCCACACATGGTGAAACGTAATTAGATCTTACCTGAAAAATGTGATCTCACACTCTGCTCAGCACAGGAACAAACAGACTTAGCATTTAAGAGAATCTGTTTTAAACTTATTCCCTATGACTAAGAGCACAAAGTGATAAACAAGGTGCCCTCATAGCTGATAACAAAATGCCTATGGTCCAGATGGAAAGCGAAGGGGCATATGAGCTAGCAGGAGAATAGTTGCTGGAAAATTATGCTACTCTTTGGATTGAAAAGATGGTACGGGGCAAGGGAAGAACCGCCTCGCCAACCGAGGCTATAAATATTTATTGTATTGGCAGGCTGTGTTTTTGCTTGTAGGTTACAATTTATTGTAGTTCCAATGGTAGGTTTGTAGTTTTACAATTTATTTCCTCCCGCAGATTGAATGTCTTATCTTCTAAATATACCATTTATAGTCAGCCCGTTTTTCAGGTCTTAGCTGGCGTGTACCATTTTTGGTCAGGGCCAGCAAAGAGACAAGACTGAGCATAGGGCTGGATTCATTATCGCTCCGCAGTCTCTTTTAAACAAGCAGACTGGCACAAAAGAGTCACAGAGCAAGCATCAACGATCCTTTGGGGAACATTGCCAGTACAGAAAACCTTAAGCTACAAGGACCAACTCAGCAGCTCTGTCTTGACTTTGCAGCGTCTCCTGGCACAGGAGGTTGGGTGAGGTGGGCTGGTTTCGTCCAGAGGAGGTTGGATGAAGGAAACAAAAATGAAATTGAATAATCTATCTCAGTGTTCAAGGTGACATGCAAGGGCTAAACCAGCTGATTAGCTGCTGGAAGGTGGGTTGGATTTCTTAAAATAATCTAATAATGTAATAATCCAAGTGGTTATTAATAAAATGGGGATGCTTGTTTTTTAATTTGTCATCTTGATTGTATCCCTTTAAAAAGAAACCAGAGGCAATTACCTATAGCCTGTGACAATTACCTACAGCAGCAAGGTGGGCTTCTTTACCTTTACAAGAGAAACTCCAAAGATGTGGTGTTTCATGCTAGAACAGCTCGGCTTTTAAAGAAAAAGTTTCAAACTATTAAATTTAACTAACGAGTTCACTGGGAGACTTACTATATTGACCTAGACACTGTAAAATATGTACTGCTAACAATAAAACAGGAATGGTTTAGCACTTGTTTACGATACAGCATGAGGTATTTTCAGCCCTTGTACAGAAATTAACCAGGATCGTTAGTTAATTAACACCTCACCTTAAAATTGGTCTCGCCTTGCATATTAGGTGCTGATATTTCTTGATGGATGATGAAGAGATTGCGAGCAAAGGTCATGAGGACCCCCTGGAGATCCTCTCCGATTGTTCTGTTAATGATATCCAAACAAATGAGTTTACCAATGATTCCCTTCACATGCTTAAAAACAATCGCCCTCTCATTTGTGCCTGTCTGGTGATGGAATTTAATGAGTATTTTCAATCTCACAAGGTGGCAATCTTCAGGGAGATATGAAAGATGAGGCTCCATTTTAACTTGTCAACAGAAAGGATTTGTGTAATAAATAATTTTTATTAATCAACTTAGCAGAGGAGAGCAGTGGGTTCAGCTATTCTAAGCAGAAGGCTACCACTGAGTTAGGACAGTGGCACTAGCACATTATTTTAACATTTAAATTAGTTTAAAAGCATTGTTGCTACCCCATGCATATTGAGATACAGTTCATGCATAGAGTATATTTGGACATGCAGACATCCAAACTTTGCAAACATTTCTCAGACAGCTGTGTCATACTTAGAAGCATCAATGCTAGTCATTGGTGCTGCAGTCTCTTAGGAATATATACAGATCCTCACTGTAGCCTCCTATGCTGAGGGGAAACGAGCCTTCTTTAGTGGACCACAGCAGCAATGAACATGAGCATAGTGCAAGATTAATTATACAGCTGAGCTATTTCAACGGTGTTACAAATTGAACCAAATTGCTGCATTCTTGCAACTGTTTCCAAATGAAAGATGTGGGTTGCCTCCTATTTTGCAGTCTTGGAGGGATAAACGTGGATCACAAAGTGTAAGATCCAATGAGTTTGCATGGCTGGAAGTATGGACAGCACATGCTACGTCAGGGTGACAAATGCATCTGAGAGCTCTCCGGGGAATTAGGTGTTGTTGGCATGAGGTCAGAAATAAATAAACTCGTACACCCTAGACACTTACACTTATGCAAGTGATACAAGTACTGGTATCGCTACTATGACAACCCATAAGAGGACACATTCATACAAAGAGGTACATACGCGTGCATGTCTAGGACTGGCCAGCTCAGATGGTCAGGAGGAAGAGGCAAGGGGCCATAGCTACCCCTTACCACCCAGTCCCGTCCCATGTTCAGCTGGGGTTCATTTACTTAATTGATTATCTTGCTAATTTCTCTTTCAGTTCCTTGATCCACAAACTGCACAAGCTCAAGCTACGTTTACTCTGCAGACAGTAGCACAGTGTAGGGCAGGGGCAGGCAAAGTCCAGCCCATGGGTCGGATTTGGCTGGCAGTGGACTCCATTTCCCAGAAGCCCCTGCCTTCATGGCTGGGGCTGGTCTCCATGACCTCAGCCACAACTGTGCTGTGATAGCGCAAGGCTGGGGTTGCCATGGAGATCAGCCCCAGCCACACTGGCAGGGCGTGTATGGCAGGACAGGGCAGGGGGCTGCTCCAGAGCCACTGGGAGCTTGCAGTATGGGCAGCTTGGTTGGGCCCAGGGCACTGCTGCGATCTGCAGCCTGCATGCTCCCGGCAGGGGTATACAGGCAGCAGATCATGGCTCTGCCCTGGCTCCTTGCAGAGGTGACAGCATGATCCTGAGCCAGGGCAGAGCCGCGATCTGCTGCCTGCGCGCCCCTGCCCAGAGCACGCAGGCTGCAAATTGTGGCTCTGTCTTAGCCTCAACCAAGCTGCTCCCACCACAAGATCCCAGTGGCTCTGGAGCAGCCCCCTACCCTGTCCTGCCATGTGCCCTGCCAGCATGGCTGGGGCCAGTCTCCATGGCAACCCTAGCCTTGTGCTATCACTGTGCAGCTGTGACTGGGGTCTCCATGGAGACCAGCCTCAGCCATGTGGGCAGCGGCTGCTGGAAAATGGAGTCCAGCTGCTGGCCAGATCCACCATTTTGCCCAACCTTGGTGTAGGAACTCTCCAGCTAGCTTCAAACTAAACTAGTTAACTGGGATACTAGTGCCAGTCCAGGTATGGCTGCACAGAGCTCCAGCTGGAGCTGCCAAAAGGCAAAGTAATACAGCCCATGCAGTGCTCAAATACTGCAATGCCTAGACGGCTACTAGTACCCAAATGAGCTCGCGTCAAGCTGGCTTGGGTATCTTCACACTGATTGCAGGCTGCAAGACAGACAACTGCTTACTCTGTTACAGTCATTTACCAAAGCCTTTCCCTGTCTGCAGCCTGGCAGTCTTACTGAGAGTTAGGGCTACGCGAACCTTCAGTCCCTGATTCGATTCAGCAGAGATGCAGCCCAATTCAGCGTATGAATCTCCGAATCCGAATCGAATCAGGACCTTTACTCTCTCCAAATCGAATCGGATCCCTCTGAATCGATTCAGAGAGATTTGGAAAGATTCGGTTTAAATGTTTTTTCTACATACCTCTAGGTAGCAGGGGCTCGTGAATGCAGCGATGCTGGGGTGCATGGAGCGTCCCACAGGAGCACATGAGGCTCCCCAGCGCGCTGGGCAGCAGACCCGGAAGTGGACCAGAAGCACTTCTGGTCCACTTCTGGGTTCACTGGGGAGCACACTGGGGGGCCCCCTGCACCCCTCTGGCTCAGCGACTGGTGCCTCCTGGGTCTGGGGGGGCACCCGAGGTCCCCCCACAGCTGATTGCCGAGCCAGGGGAATGTGGGGGGGCCTCTCTGCATGCTCCCTGGCAGGCCCAGAACACTTCCAGGTTCACCGCCAAGCACGTGGAGGGCCCCCCACACTCCTATGGGATGCTCCATCTACCCCAGCATTGCAGCGATCACATCCTGTGCTGGTCCCTCGAGGTATGTAAAAAAAACATTTAAAGCTGTGTCTATGGCCAAATCACTGATTCTCCAAATCGGCATCAAATCTTCAGATTTGGATTCAGTCAAATTGAATCGGGGACAGCGATCCAAACCAATGAACTGAATCACTGTCTCTGATTCGGGCCGAATCCAAATCCGAATCCAGTAGAGCCAGCATCGTACACCCCTACTGAGAGTCATCAGAGTTTCTGAGTAACAGGTGACCATCACTGGAACACTACATTGCCTTCAAGTAAATCCTCAGTTTTATTAAAATCCATGACATCAATACTCTGTCTTTTCACCTTCTTCAGTTTAAAAACTTTCCACCAATTTATCCAGTTATTTAATTTACAGTGTGTACTCACATCATTCCCAATCTGTATCGCCTGCGGTCTTCATAGAGCATAAAAATGGTTCCTTGTTTTTCCTGTTAAATTGAAAAAAACCTTTATTTTAATCGTTCCTGAAAACAACACTTCCAATTACAGATGTCTAAAATGTACTGTACATGGAAAGTAAGTACATAATCACATAATTAAAGAAAGGTTAGTTTTAAAATGTGTGTAATGGATCATTAGTAAGCATAACCTAAATCATTTATACTTGAGAACAGAAAGCGGTAATTTTCTGTAAATCCAAATACACATATTTCAAGGCTACTACTCAGTAATAAATATTTTGTTCCCCCTACAGTGTGGGATGATCACGGATGGATCATTTCAAACTTGACCTGTACGTGGTCCAGCTCATTTAAGATGATGTGTAAAAACACTAAATTCTTTAGTATAGTAGAAATTACTTTAGGTTTTCATGCTCCTTAAAATAAGTTTCTACAGTTGTTAGGTGCTGACTTAACATGAACTTTCATAATGTCTTCCAATTCATTCTGAGTCAATAGGTTCACCGACAAAATTCATGGGGCCTAATAGCTAGATGTGTTGAGCAATGACGGTCACTAGGAATATGGACAAATTTCCTGATATAACAGTCCATCCCAGAGAAGGCGTGGAGTGGGACAGCTTGAAGAATGACTGTAGATTTCCTGATGAAACCCTCCACCCCTTAATACTTCTTTCCATTTGCTGTTTTTCCTTTGAATACCAGCTTTTATCTTCATTTTACCCATTGGCCTATTTCTTTTTCTCCTCTCTTGATATATCCTCCTTCTGTTCATAATCCTTTCTCCAATGAAGGAAGAGGTTTTTCTTTTTCATCTCTCCTACTGTTCACCTTTATCATCTGACTTTTCTCATCATCTTATTCTTCCCCTTTTACAAAATCATCTGCACTTTGGATGTAGCTAGTTAACGCAAAACCCACAGCACTATAGCTTTCAAGGATTCAATAATATACTTAGGCTTGGCAGCGTTTGATTTTTATTTTTTAATCATTTTGACGGATAATATTGATGTTTACTTTTAAGCATTTATTCAGATTTTTATCGATTTACATTTTCAGGATTGCACGAAATTAAGTATGTGGGAGGCAGACGATTTATCAATTACAGTACACGGTTATTATCGTGCAGTTTAACCGCCTGCCGCGACAAACCTAACTACTGTAGGGCTGCCGCCAGCTGAGCGGCAGAGCTGCCATCAGTCCCAGCTCCACTCACCCGTAGCTCCCTCGTCTGCTTTGTCACTTCCTCTTCCTTTGTTCCCAGTCCCCTGGGGTTTCTGGGAATTGCAGTCTGAACTACACTCGGAAGCGTCTCTAGGACTGCTCCCCCGCCATCACCATCACACACTCCATCAGCCATCACTTTTCTTATGTTCCCTTTCTATAAATTTCAGTTATTAACGATGGAAATATTTTTACATTGGTCTGTGAGTGTGAGGTGAAATCAATGTTTGCCAATAAAAACTGAATCCTGCCAAACTTAACTATGCTACAGCTAAAGGAAGCCAACAGAAGACCTATAGCTAAACTAACCTTATTTATAATATGGGGCCTGCTAAAGAAACCTTTGTTATGCAGGGGCTTGTCTACACCGTTTCCAAACAGCACCTGAATATCACCAACAAATATGCCCTGCCTACACATTCAGGATGCACCAAATCCTGGGAATGAGGCAGTCCAGGGGTCCTGGGGCATCTCTGCCTGCATGGCAAGAAGCACGAGTCTGAGAACAGCTTGGGGCATGTGTGTAGGGCTGTTCTAAGGAGGCTTCACTGCTTCATTTTTGGGCTTTGGCAGACACTGGGCAGGATGTGCCACTCAGCTGAGGCCCCGAGCACAACACAGGGGTGGAATAAATAGGTTTCACACAGTTCAGCTGCTAGCACCACAGCTAAAAGGGACTTGGGGGTCATGACTGACCACAAGATGAACATGAGCCACCAATGCGATGTCGCAGTTGGTAAAGCAAACCAAACTCTGGCTTGCATCCATAGATGATTCTCAAGTAAATCTCAGGGTGTCATCCTCCCGCTGTACTCAGCCTTGGTGAGGCCGCAGCTGGAGTACTGCATCCAATTCTGGGCTCCACAATTCAAGAAGGACGTGGAGAAGCTTGAGAGAGTCCAGAGGAGAGGCATGCGCATGATCAGAGGGCAGGAAAACAGACCTTATGAAGAGAGGCTGAGAGCCATGGGACTCTTCAGCCTGGAAAAGCGCAGGCTCATGGGGGACCTGTTGGTTGCCTGTAAGTACATCAGGGGCGTGCATCAGGATCAGGGGGAACGCCTGTTCACCAGAGCGCCCCAAGGGATGACAAGGACCAACGGTCACAAACTCCTCCAAGACCGTTTCAGGCTGGACATATGGAAAAACTTCTTTACTGTCCAAGCCCCCAAGGCCTGGAATAGACTCCCGGCAGAGGTGGTGCAAGCACCTACTTGGGACTCCTTTAAGAAGCATTTGGACGTTTATCTTGCTGGGATCCTTTGACCCCAGCTGACTTCCTGCCCCTGGGGCAGGGGGCTGGAGCTGATGATCTCCCAAGGTCCCTTCCAGCCCTAATGTCTATGAAATCAGTCTCAGAAAATCTGCTAAAAGAATTACATTTTAAACTGCAACCAGGCCATCCTCCCATTACCAACGAACTCCTGCAACCACCACCTTCATGTCACTTTACTCTGCCTGCGTCCCATTTCAGGGGACTGGCATTTCCATATACCAAGTTATGCAGAGCAAACGTTACATTTGTTATAACGTTTTCCTTTTTTACCTGGACATCAAGTCCAATGCCATGAGCCTTACACATCTGGAGGAGAACACTGTAGTAGATTACAGACAGGTTGGAGTGCCTCATCTGGCTGCTCAGGACAGCATAGCGGCTGCTTAGTGGAGACGACTGGGGGGAAAAAACATCATGTTTATTCCATATCCTTTCATATAAAGCACGTTCAATTTTCTACCTACTATGATGGATTTTTTTCTCTCAGTTTTACTGGTGTGAAGCTGGGATAACTCCCTTGATTTTACAGGTGGAATCCCCATTCCTATCAGAAACAGAGATTTCTGTGCGGTGACCCTGATTCTCCTCCTGCTATCGGTGTAACACGAGTGAGTTACCCGTCGATGTTGTTATCTCACTAGCTCCATAAACCCAGTCTACCAGATTCTGCCATGAGAGTGCCACTCTGGATTTAAGCTGCTAGTAGCCACGTGCAATATGTATTACTCTCTGTAGATCTCTATGTTTTGTTAAAGTTACATGATCAGCTGCTATTTGATCTGAATGGAAATTCAAGTGCTTATAGTCACTGGAGATCCTTAGGTTCTGGGTGGATTCATTAGGGCCCAGTTTTCACCTGGCCTTACTCCAGGTCTGCTCAAGTGAGCACTGTGTTTGCAGGCATAGATGGTTACCGTGGTGCAAATCTGGTAGTTTAGTGCCTCATCCCAAAATCTGCAGTCGTCAAAGTTTGTGTCGGAAAAGGCAGAGGCCTTTTTTAAAAGTGTGGTCTTTCGTATGTATAATATGACAATGCAAACCTCGATACGTTCTTTGCTGTTCTGCACTATTACAAAGCTGAAAAGTGTAGGCCAGTATGATATAGGAAAGCCAAATAGTTTTTTGGGAACTGCTGAAGGCTGATGGATGGCAGCATCATGTCTGAGGAAACCCAGCTCTTCCACACCCTCTGATAATGCTGTTCAGACACAAGGGCAGCAGCCAGAGCTATAGGTATGTAGGCGTGAGGTGCAAGCACTCTACAGACCAGTATGATTACCAAGCATGTCACCGTGCGGTTACTGCCATGAAGGCCAAGGTTATTCCAGTCCTGTTTTTGCATTAAGTTACAAGATATGAAAACTGCAACAAGTTCTGCCCTAAAAATGAGCCTTGTTATTAATTAGGCATGGTCGAGTCCCTTGGGCTCTGTCTGCGGGGGAAGAGAACAGCCCTTTTTTCCAGGCTGCTCGGGGTTGGGAGTTTTAGAAAGTGAACTTGCAGCAATTCTGCAGGGCATCCCCTATGCGCCTGCACCCAAGATACAGCTCTTCATGGTTTTAAAACAGCTTTTGGTTCTTACTGGGCACATCTACATGTTCATTATTGTACTTTTGGTAATGCACGTTAAATGTATTACCTCCACTGTGAGGTACTAGAAAAAGGCACATTAGCCTATTTTAATGTGCATTAGCAAAAGCACGCTTTTTTGTGACACTTTAACGTGTGTTAAAATAGGCAAATGCACACGAAAGTGCATGTGTGCACACTTGAAACAAGGTCTCTCCACATCTTTGTGGCTAGAAAAGCATAACATGGGTCTATGTGTAACAGGGAATCAGGCTCTCAAAGTACAACCTCGCAGATTCTCAGCACTCACTAGGATAAATGCTCACCTGGTGTAAATCAGTTTGGCTCCACTGAAATCACAGGAGTTGTGCGGATTTACACTAGGTAAAGCCAATGCAAAGCAAGGGCACCTGGCACTCAGGGTCTCTTCCATAAAACGCTCTGAGCTTAAGACACAAGGGCTGTGCAACATGACTCAAACCCACTGAACGTTTATAGGAGAACTCCAAGCTCAGCTTGATTTTGGAGGGCTTTGTGACTCAGTGTGAGCCTCTGTACAGCATTACTTTGAAGTCGATGGGTGCTGAGTACATGCAAAGGTGGAATTTACCCCGTTGTGTATTGTTCATGCTTGATAAGAAGTGCTTTGCTCTGCCGTCACATGCACGCTGTGCACATACACTGAAGGACCAACACTGGATCCAAGAGCTCTGGAGCAAACAAGGTTTCTGAATGTAGGAAAACCTATTTGTCTCGATCAACCTTTCTGTGGTATCTCAAGAGGGTTGGGTGTCAGCTCTTTTCAGAGATAGGAAACGTGTTCTTAAAAGGGGAAAATGAAACCAAGGAACAATGGACCAGATTCTATTCCACCTCTTAGGCCCAACTGACTTAGGCACCTAAATGTGATCCTATTCCATCCTGCTCAAATCCCCGAGAAACTAATACAAAAGGTGGGTGGATCTTTCTCCGTACTACTTTTTTTTTTACTCATTCCTAAGGGTTAGATGACAGCCTGTTACATAGGTGTCCACATTGTAGCCGTATTGGTCTCGAGGAAAAGGCAATCGGGACTCGTGGTAGAGGTGGTATCTTTTATAAGACCAACAAGATTTTTCCAAAGAAATGCTTTAGTTGCAAGCTTTTAGGCACAAACACCCTTCATCAGGCACTGGAGAAAAGATTGTACACCCTTCATTAGGCACTGGAGAAAAGAGAACTTTTACAATCTTTTCTCCAATGCCTGATGAAGGGTGTTTGCACCTGAAAGCCTGCAATTAAATCAAATTTCTTGCAAAAATCTTGTTGGTCTAATAAAAGATATCATCTCTACTACAAATCCTGATAGCCTGTTACATCAGTAGATGTATCTATGGATTTTTCAGGACTTGAACAGGGTGGAATAGATTGGCATTGAGGTGATTAAGTTCACTCAGACACCCAGTAGATGAAATAAAATCCAATCCTGTGCATCTCCAGGATGTAAGGTTTTGAAAAACGTGTATACGAGGAAGTCCTCGCGTGCTCGCCAGCTGTCAATGGAGGTATATTTTTTAGGTCTAACAAAATGGAAGCTTTAATGCCACTGAGAATGTAGCTGCTGGATTTAATCAGTGTTTTAGGAGGGATAGCAGATGTGCCCCGTATTAAAGAACCCTGTCCTGACGGTCTCATCCAAGCCGAGCAGCACCTGACTCGCATGACTCTACAGGCGTTGCTCCTGAGAGCAAGACGAGACAGGCAAGCGTAAGGCTGGCAGAATCCAAACGAGTTAACAAATACCAGACATAATCTTTTTATAAAATCATTGAAAGTACAATCAAGCACTGCAAAGCTAGGACTTAAAAGTTTTGCTTACATATTATTTTACCTCTTTATTAATGGTGTCCAATCAATAGCATTTTGCTATGAAATAAAACAAAGGCAGAAAACATTTCTCAGGCTCAAATTCCATATTGATTTGTGCATTTTATTTTAAGTCTCAGCTAGTATAAGGGATCTGACTCAAATCTCTCTGAAGTGAATGGAAGTGTTTTCATTGAATGCGATGGGAGATGGATCAGGCTCTTGCCGGCTTGTCCAAGGCCAGGGGGTCCGAGCCTGGATTACCAGTCTTGTGCTCAGACAATGTAATCGCACGCAAAAGACTCAACTAAAAGGATTCACCTTGACTAGGGTGTAAAGGTGCATTGTTAGATCATGTCAGATGCACCTTTCAAACCTCATAAAGACAAACCCTCGATATAGGAGGTCTTTACTGTCCCTCCCATACATGCACGCAACTCCCACTGTCCTATTTTGTCTCTTATGGAGAGAATCAGTGCCCCCTTATCCCGTTCACACTAGACTTGTCTTTCCAGTCCTTAAAGAGCCAAGGGCCTCTCTGGAATCAAGGCCTTTCCTGCCAGAGCACCCCAGAAATGTGGCCACAGATGCTGAGTTTTGTTCTCACACTAGTTTGCACTCTGTGCTGCTGCAGTTAGGGGGGGTCTCCCTTGCCGTATCAGGGGGATCTTTGAATGTGTCATATCTGAATCGGCTCCGAGTCCTTAATAGCACAGAAGAAAACCGTAAAGATTATTTTTCACGCGTATGTTTTCCAGCTGCAGTTTCAAGTTCCCCAAGCTGCGTCTGTGCTGCCTTTCTCTCAAGCCCTAGACTGCCACAAAGACGCAAGCCCTTCCCACTAGCTCCTGCTTCACGCGTGCCCATTTTGCGGGAGGTGAGTGGCTTTGGCCACATGCTCAGTACCGCTCTACGCTGCCCACTCTGCCTAACCGGGTGCAGTTGGAGTGGGCATGGCTTGTTTCTCTCTGGCTCGGCAGGTCCCTATCCACGTACCAGGAGGGACAGTGCTCACGTGAGCACACCTGGTGTCATCAGTGGGGCTGGTACAGTGGCTGAGATTCAGTAAAGCATGCAAGTGCCTGCTCAATACCATCCCTTTTCAGGACAGGAATTAAGCTTTGCTTAGGTCCGGTCTTGAACAGGGATGCTGAACTGAACCTTGGCTTCAGCTGGTGGAAGGACTGGGCTCTTCATTCTTGGAAAGGGGATACTGCACACTGAAGCGTATAATTTACAGTGTTTTTTCCCAAATTATTTTTGTTTCGACACTGACGCATCTACGTCGACGTCGCGAAAATCCTTACACCGTACGTCTCTGCCTGAAAATTAATCATGTTTATAATATTCTGAGAATTAATAACACCCATTGCTCAAGTCATTAACTTAAAAAAGGAGCTTCCAAAATCTGTTCTCGGCAGTAGGGGACCACAAATAAATGAATGCTTGATAAAATAATCCAAGTAGCAGTTTAACAAGCGTAAACTTGAATGTGGCTGCAATAACACAGAACTATTGTTTAAGGCTTGGCATCAGGTTGATGAGGTGCTTATTTCAGCTACAAAGCATGCATACACATGCATAATGAACTGCAGTATGAATTATTAATGTGTTGCTTATTTAGCCTCATCTGTCTAGAAGATAATGTATCCTAACTATAATGAGTGATTGGTTTTGTACATAATTACAGTAGCAGCAGTATCTAGGAAATTTGTTCTTTCAAAGAAGGATTTCTAAAAATAAAATCATCACACAAACTCAGTTGCTGTTCTAGTTTATCAAAATCAAACCTACCAGCACAGAGACTATATAATAAATTAAAGGGGACAGAATCATTATTAACATCATAATTTTACACAAAGTGTTTTACTTAATCATTCATTACAGATCATGTGCTGTAAAAGCATTTGTCTCTTGGTTTGTTTGTTTTTTTTCTAGAGATATGTATGAAGATGGAACATTTTTGTAGTTAACTCTTAAGGAGATAAGAGCCAAAGAAATAAAAGAGCGAGGGAAAAAGTACAGGATAGAGAGACAGTTTATGTTAATCCTGACAGATTTTTAATTAAAAAAGTTGTTACTTGATTACTCTTCATTTCTAAAACATGCACTACTGGGACTAATCATATCTAATTTACTCCTCTCCAAGTGAAAGTGGCTGCTTGAGAAGAACAATAGATCAGGATCTCCTTAACCTCTAAATTACAGCTCCCTGACACGTTGGGGATGGTGCAACATCTCTCCTCCCCTTACAAAATGGGGGCTGCGCCTTCTGGCCAACGGCATGAGCATGGCGGTTGCTTTGCAAGCATCTCCTAACTCACCCTGACTTTCTCTAGAGGATTTTACTCAGCCCTGCCTTCCACACAGGTGAGCTGTCATTGTAAGGACAATCTCATGGTTGTGAGACCTCAACCATGACCCACTATAGATGATACAACAAGTAATAACACTGCGTGCATGGCACACTTCTTATGAAGATATCGAAGTATTTTTAAAACACTGGCTTATTTAGCTTTGCAACATCCCAGTGACGCTGGGCAGTATTAATGCTGCCGTGCTGGACAGATCTGAGCTCAGAGTCACGAGATCCTCCAAAGGATGTGGGCTGCACAGCGCTCGTTGTTTCATCCCCAGCTACCAGAACAAAACCCAGAGTGGATTTAGGTGCCTGCTGCCTGTGTATCCCATTCTGCAGGCACCGCAGACAGGGATACACACCAGCCAGCAGGTTGAGTGGAGAGCTACTGATGGTAGCCAAGAAAAGACAACGAAGACAAGAGTGTGTCCTAAGCCCAGGCTTCTCCGGGACTAACATGCCCAACTCCGGTCTGCAGGCAGAGGCTTCCCTCCCCTGGCAATTCACAGCCAGAACCTCTCTCCTGCAGTCGGATACCTCCACCACTCCAACGTCCGTCTACAAGGGATCAATCCTTTCTTTGAAGACAAGTCTAAATAGGAATAGCAGAGGGAGAAAGTACTGATTTCTTCCACTCTTCTCCCCACCTTTTAGTGACCAGCCCAGCTATTGGGCCACTTGCCTGGCGTATGGACTTTTCTACCAGACATGCCTCGATCGAATGCTGGTGCGCGAAGCATTACTTACGATTTTGGCCTCCCCAGTCTGAACACACTGGCTCTTCATTTTCTTACAGGGAAGTGGTACTTCAAGGCGGCCAGTGCTACAATCCAGATTTCCATCTGTCACGTACAACATGAGCTGAGTGAGGGCCAGCTGGTCACTGTAGTAGAGGTCAAGGTCTGTTGCCCACACCTAATCAAAACACAAGCAGACAAAAAAAGCAGAACTCACCCAGTTGATTTAATGAAGCAGATACTCCCCTGGTTTTTAAGTGTGCCAGGACATTACTTACTTGACCGAAATAAAGAAACCATTTCTGAACAGGAAAACCAAACCTGTTACACCTTTTTTTTTAACATAATCCACCAGAGAACATGCAAAGGCTCAGTAAGAAACTCCTAAGCAACTCACTAAACCCACTGCAAAAGGTTTTAGCATGAATTAAAGAGCTGCCTGTCGATTAACTTCTTGGGTGGAGCCACTCACAACTGATCCTAATGATTCAGGTAAGGGTTTTTTTTATCTCTAAAGAATTATTACATTTAAAAAAAACCCTCCAGAGACCAGGAAGGCTTTTATGGGATGCAAACAAGGAGGGCCCAGAGGGCACAGTGAAACGGTGAGCAAAAGGGATGGTTTAATGCAGGAAGCACCCCTACTTGTACATAAAACATGCATTAGTCATCCAAGGTTTTAGCAAAGCATGTTCCTGTTCAAAGTGTGTGACCTTGGGAGTGGGTGCTGTGTCCTGTATGTAGCAAACAATGTGATTTGTGGCCTGGTTCTGCTTCCCTGCCACCAACCGTGGGTTACCCCAGATTTGTATCTGTGGAGCGGTGAGCAGGGAGTCAGGCCCTAAAATTTTAGAGCTGGAAAAGATGCATGCACCTGTAAAATCCTCCCTCTGCGCAAACCTGATCATTGTACCTCTAACTACTCCCTGGCACACTAACACAAGTGCACACATGTGTGCACACACACCATTTAGGCTCGGACAGCCCCTGCCATCCAGCAGGTTTGAGCACCTCACCCTCTTTGAGGGGCGGTGGGGAAAGGCCTGAGGACCTGAGGCTCAGACACATTACGATCCAGCTCCTTCAAGGTATTCAGATGCCCCCACCCTCAATGAAATCAATGAGTCAGGCACTTCAATACCTCTGTGATGGACCTCAGTGATGAACCCAGGAGCTCCCAAATCCTAGGCTAGCGCTCTAACCACTGGCCCATCTTGGCTGATTTAACAAATGTCTTGCAGCAAACACATGGAGCCCTCTGCCTCCAATAACAGCAGCAATAGGCTTCTGCTATGAGGAATTAAACTGTATTTTCATGAATACTAGGGGCTCCTGGGCCTTTACTTCCCAACAAATGTTGGGGGGCAACACTGGTGCCCCTTAACAGCTTCTTGAAGCATCCTACAGTTCACTACAGCTCTGGGGACCACAAAGGAAGGGAAGCAGGGAGGCCTTTGTGGTCAATCTGAATAGGGTCTGGGATCTGCTCCCCTTTGATCTCAGCCCCTCACCTGCTTGTTGGCAATAGCACTCATCTCAGATGGGTTTGTGCATCAGGCAATGCCACAACTGCTGGCCTGGTCCAGGGGGGATAAAGGAAGGGAAGGTCCTTGAACTGTCCCCCGACAACTCCTGTACCAATGCAAGCCTCCGCATGATTTTGCCTCGGAGTTTTTCCTCTTTAAAAAATGCCTGTGCCAAATGCACCAATAAGACGTGTTAACCTATATAAAATATCTGCCCTAGAGTGGACTCCTTTAAAACAAATCTAGCAGTGAGTGACTTGAATAAGCCTTTGAATGGTAAATGGCATCATTATAAGGATATTAAGAGGTCAGGCAGTCAAGGCCTCTTGGTAAACTGGAGTTAATTTCTGAATCATATTCACATAGTAATGCCCTTTTTATAATAGCGAATAAATCACATCTGTAACAGTTGTTAATAACTAACTGCCAAGTATCTGTTGCTGTATTAAATATCCTATTTGTCAACTTAAATATTTCCTGCTGCATGGTATAAAATGCAAATGAGATGCTAATGGCTGCCTTTGCTTAGAAAGAAGGAACTTGCACCAATTACTATGCTTAATTTTCTCCACAAACGTATTCTTCTATCATCACTTCCTACAAAGACGGAAGGAACTTCCATCTAGATTTTTATTATTTTGTTATTTGTTAACCTTTTGAAGGAGCTTAGCATTTTTACGGAGCATGTAGTTTATAATTAAGTACATTTCCCTAAATACTAGCAAAACGGTCATTGCTAATGCAGCTTTAATTGTGAGGGAATTAGATTTTAGAAGCTAAAATTAGTATTCTTAAAAAAAAAAAAAAAGGGACTGGAGAGCTTGGGGGAGGCAAGCAAAAGCTACAGAAAAGCTTTAGTTTATTGGTCCACATCTGCCTCGAGGAGGGCAGTAGCTATTAGTGGCTGTCCTGTAAGCCATGTGGCCAGTTTCCAGAGCCACATATCCACAGCAGTGAATTCATGGTCCATGTCGGCACTGACTGGAAACTTTGCTAGAAGTCTCAGCATAGATGTAGGATGCAAGGGTCTTGGGAGCCGTGAGACCTGGAGCTGGTCCTTCCCCAAGAAGACAGGTTGGGACGGCGAGTGAAGCTTGCAAAGCTCCCACTGCCACTGCCTGCGAGGCGCCGGCTCGGTGGATCAGGCTGGAGCTGTGGATGTTCAAAGGCCCGTGCTGACAGTGTGGTACGAACCTGGCCCTCAACACACGACAGGTGAAGCAGGACAGAAATGCAGCCTGGCAAACTTGGAACGGTCCTTAGCCCACGGCAAATTTATTACAAACCCCAGGATATTCACCTTGCTTCTGCAGCGCACAAAATCATCGCGCAGGCTTTGCCAGCAGCTACAACGACACTGACAGGTGCGCGCAGGCCATGGTTATTCTCAGATCTACAGGACGCGTCCATCAAACACTCTGCGAGCACGCTTCACATAATGGGAACCGAGCACGCAGCATGGGATGTTGGCTTTAACAGACCCTACAAAAGATAAGCCTGGCACATGACCACTCACCACCCTGCAAACCGGTCACACGGGCACCATCTGGGCTCCAGTGAACAAAAGATGCTAGAGACAGGAGCAGAGAAGGCCTTTGAGCAGGGTGGGCCCCATCCCTTGAGACAAAAGGGTTGAACCCTTCTGTGTGCAGCTTGTTAGCTTGTGGGAAACGCAGTCTGGAGGAATTACTTCCTGCCGGCGTTCCTCCCATGCAATGCTCGCTTCTTCCTAATGCCAAGATATTATTACCCTTATAGAAAAGGGTCTATACATTTAATGGATCCAATCAATAAAAGTACATCCTAAATGGTTGGGGGGCTGGGGACATGGCCGGTGAGGAGAGGCTGAGGAAACTGGACTTATTTAGTCTGCAGAAGAGAAGACCGAGGGGGATTGAATAGCAGCCTTCAGCTCCCTGCAGGGGGGCTGCAAAAAGGATGGAGCTGAAAAGCTCTCTCATAAGGAGGGTAGTAAAGCACTGGAACAGGTTACCCAGAGAGGTGGTAGACTCTCCATCCTTGGAAGTATTTAAGACCCAGCTAGACAAAGCCCTGGCTGGGATGATGTAGTTGGGGCTGGTCCTGCTTGGAGCAGGGGGCTGCATTAGATGTGACCTCCCGATGTCCCTTCCAGCCCTTGTTGTCTGTGATTCTAAAATCCTACAGAATTGAACGAAAAATGACATGTCACGCCTGCCCGTCCAATCAAATAGGATGCTATGGCAAGGATGCAGTTTTCTTTTACTCTCCAGGACGGCTCCAAATGCCCACAGAAAGGGTAAGTTGCTATCATGCTCCCTGGGACAAAACTGTGAACCTAACAGGTGCCACGTTTCATCGACTTTACGACGTGGAGCCGAATCCTCAGCAGCACTGAGCTCAGGGAGGCAGGCTACGATGGCTCTGAGCCACCTTCCCCCTCCGCCTATCCCGGGCCTGTGCCTACAGCAAAACCACCTCTGTTGCAAGTCAGAGCAGCCAAATGGTCATTAATGGGTGCCAAATGGGACAATCCCTGAGGGATGCTTTTCCTGGCCCAGGATCACTGGCACACACTGCACTGGAGTCATGCTCCTTTTGGCTCTGGCCACATTTCAGAGCACTTTCTACATGGGGAAAGGAGGGAGGAGGTGGCATTAGCTAGCTATGCTGGCTTTAGGGGTGGGGGAGTCCCCTCTGTCCCCGAATCCTGAACTCCCCTATTAGTTCAGTTGAAGGGCCCTTTATTCTACTGCACCTACATGAAGGAAGACATGCCTGGGCTGAGGAGATGGTCCCTCATTTTCATGGGACTGTGAATGGGATACACATTTTCATCTTAGCTCAAATGCAGCTCAAGCCATTAGTAGCCAAGAGATGTTGCCATCAAACCGCTGTGTGCGGTCCTGTAAGAAAGGAGTCAGAAGCCTTCCTCTCATCCCCGCTGGTCGCAAGTGCCCTTTGCAAAAATCACAGCTGCTGCCAACAAGGGGCCGTGTTTTTAATAGTCTCATTGCTGAGACCGAGCATTTGGTGCATCTGAGACGCGCCAGCGATACAGTTTGGACCAGTCTGCTCTGAAGCTGCCTATGTTGTAGTTGTTCTGGGGACAGACCGTGGACACGTATCTGCAGAAGCTCTTGCTCCGACCCCTTTCATTACCGTTATCTCAGGATACAACTCCAGAAGGAAATGAGCAGTGCTTTGAAAATGATACTAAGCACATCTACCACGTTGAAATGCGCAGGTGTCCTGTTAACCTTAGCTGCAATAAGGAGGAGTAGACTTGTTGGTATCTGAGCCTAAAGAACTCAAGCGAAGGAGGATCCCCGAGCTGTTGACTTTTCATTTTCCCGGAAGGGGCTCATCAGGCGCTCGCCAAGAAAAACCTGTTCTCACTGCATCGCAAGGGCTACTCAGTATGCAAGGCACTGAGCTAAATCAATGTGGCTGGAGCTGCCAGCAGCAGCAGCAGCAGGGGAGAACCTGAAATAATAAAAATATATAACCTTTGAGCAAGAGCACAGAAACCAGGGAAGCATGGCTTTCAAGGATGTGTTTGCCCTCTGCTTTCCACGGCATGTCTATGCCTGACACGTATGTACCATGTTTAGGGAACAGATCATTTCGGGCTGCCCACTGCCCGCGTGGTTCCTCTCTTCCACTTCCTTTGTCTCTCTCTCTCTCTCTCCCCAGGGTGCTGATGTGAGAGGCAAGATATCAGAATACGTGGAAGCCCTTTGTAACCGGGGAGCACCAGCGCCGCTGACCCCCCTTTTTTTCTGACCGACTTAGGAAACACGGCACAGGGGGAAGAGCACAGCAGAACAGGCCTGGTGGCATCAGTGAATGGAAAATAGTATTTGACTATTAATCATATCTACGGCGCCATTCATCCCAAATGCCTATACATAGCAGGCTCGTCATCCTCTACTAAAAATGACCCGGGGAGAAAGCAAACGGGACGCAAGCCTGCTAGGACCAACCACGAGGGGTCACATCAGCTGGAATTCAGCCTGACCCCAGAGGGAGTTAATGTCGTAGGACAGCGGGGTCAGCCTCTTTGGCAGGCGTGCCACAAATTAGCCCCGAGCCTGACCCCAGAGGGAGTTAATGTCGTAGGGCAGCGGGGTCAGCCTCTTTGGCAGGCATGCCACAAATTAGCCCCATGCCCTCCCAACTGCTACTTCCCTTGCCCAATCTGCTTCTCCGCTTTCTGCTCCCTGCCCTGTGCTGCCTGCCTGATCTCCTGCTCTGCTTTCTGCTCCCTGCTGTGCTGCCTGCCCCCTCCCCGATGTGCTGCATGCCATATGCAAAGGCTGCCGGTGTCACTTGCGGTACCCTGTCCCAGTGGAAGTGAAGTGACCACAGGTGAGGAGGAGGATTTCAGGATTCGAGCTCCTTACCCAGCAAATCCAGGCTCGGAGGAGTCTTTTACGTAGTACCGGAAGCAGCAAGCTTCAGACATGCCATTTTTCAGATTTTCTGAGAGAGACTAAAATGTAATTATTACCAATAAATCAGAAAGCAGGTAGAAGCTTAATTCTGTGCTTGTTTCCATCAGTGCAAAACTCAAGTAATGACACTGAAGATTTATACCCGGGCAACCCGGATCTGAATTTGGTCCATTGCACCTCCAAGACTGCTTCCCACCATGCTGGGGTTTTGCCATTAGGTGCCCTCCAAGTACTAACGACGCAAAGCCCTGCTTTGCTCAGGAGAGATGATGAAGCTGTAGCACAAAGACATACAAAGTAGGCCAAAGCGTCCTTTCACCACTAGTGGAAAGCATCCCTACCGAAAGAGGAAAAAGGCCAATCCTGGCAAGACCCCTTTTGTTGGAGAAAGGCAGAAGGAGGCAGCAGACAAGAGAGAGACAGCAAAGAAAGGAATGAGGAAGAACACAACCAAAGCCCTAAAGGAAAAAAAAAACCCCAATGTTGAGCCAAAGAAAGATGAGATGCTGAAGAAAAGACTAGATCCTGGAGTGCTGCTGGTCTCCAGTAACACCTGCAGTCGCAGCTCAGCAGGGAGAACAAACACCTTTCCAAGATGGCTCCGGCTTCTAAGGGAGGTTTTGCTTCCCTGCTAAGCGGTGGCAGCGAGAACTGTAAAACAAGCAAACCCTGGCATTTCAAGCTGCTGTGGCGCCCGACTAAATGAGCTACCTGGGTCTGCTCCAAAGCCCGTTAAGAGTCAACGACAGCCCGTTCGTGGCCTACTGCAGGCTTTGGTTCAAGCCCTATAAATTGCATGGTAATTGCAAAGTCTACGCGAAACAAGATCTAAGCTTACCCACCGCATGGAAAACACGCTCTCTTATCTATCCTAACGATTTTCCTTTGGCTGGCAGTAACAGGACTGTGGAGGGCCCCATAAAATCTGCGAGGGAATCGTCCTCCTCCATAGCGAGAAGCAACAAAAGGCAAATGTAATAAAAGCCCACCTTCACACCGCAGCGATGGGCTATGATCTAGCAGCGGGCCTCCACAGAGCCCCCGTGTAAGGCAGAAGGGAAGGCAAGAATTTGGTAAGTTCTTTCACTAAAAAAGTAGCTTCTTGCTACAGTTTTAAGTCATAAAAATGGATGCTTGATGCCACCTAAACCCTGCTTTAACTACAAGATTGGGGGGGGAAAAGAATCCTTCCAGTTATGTGCAGCAGTCAGATGTAATATGTAATAATGACTTGTCAGAAAAGGGGCTTCCTTACAAGTGACCACACACATATACGGACACAGAGAGGCTGAGAACGGAGCCTTTTTTTGTGCATCTGTTGCTGCTGTACTAATTTTTAATGGCCAAAGACCCGCGCTGTACAAAGAGCCCTGTCCATGGTAATATGCTGCTCATCTCTTAACTTGTCGGTACAAAAGTCTACGGAGGTTGAGCCTTTCAAAGCAGCCAATGAGCCTCTGACCTGTTTCCTTTAATTGAAAAGAAGATCAATGCCAAAAGTGGTGAGGGTTCGGGGGGGCGGGAAAAAAAGAGTCCAAGCTTTAATTTTTGTTCATTATTTTTGCATCGTTCCGTGGTTTATAAAAGCAGTAATGACTGCTGAGGTCAGGCATGTACTAGCAGTTAATAACCGGCTGGGTTACCATCTCCTCCAGTCTGTCAGGAGCTGTTATAAAAGGCCTGACCTAGAGGTCATGTTTAAGTAAAGTTAAAAGACTGACACAACCCTAAAAAGTAATGAACATTTAATTTCGCGCCAGTCCTCGCTTTCCTAATTTGGCCTGGGGCACCAAGGCAAAGCAGGGCATCGGGTACCCAGTACTGAGCTCTGATCGGAGATCTCTGCTGTACCCAGGATCTGCTGCGTGGCAAGCTAAAAATAACGCAAAGCATTGAATCTTAAAATTTCAGGGCTTGCTCATATTGCCATCGTGATCTAAATATTGCCACAATTCAAGATCTATTTCCCTCCGTTAAGTGCGTCTAATGGCTATTGATAGCAGCAGAGAATGCATTCGGAAATTAAACGGAAACCGAGCTCAGTTGTAAACACCGAGAGAGACCCAAGACTTCAAACTGAGATCTGATGCTTTATACTGACTTGTTAGAGAGGCTATTTGTTCAGCTGGAATCCAGGTGCTGATTTAGATTGCATACACCTGCAAAGCACAGTATAGCTGACATTTTGAATTGGGCTTAAAACAAAGAAAATATTCATTCTTTTCATCATTCCCATATTTTAAACAGTGGGATTGTGTCTAATGGAAACATTTGCCAGTAGAAAAGTTAGAGGGACGACCTCTAAGATTCGCTAAGAAAATATTGACCAAAGAAATATTGTGGACATGCCCACTCAAGCACCGGATCTGGCACTACTGAAGAGAGATCTCTGCTGAACGCTGCAAGGAGATGCTGTCTTTTAACATGCACAGCCTGAGATCTTGCACCTCATGATAGACATCTCAAGTGAATAAAGTCACAATTATAGTGTAATTCTTTACAGCTGCCATAAAAATGCATCAGCTTTAAAGCATAAACTGGAAAAGGGAAGGAAAACATAAATTCTTAAACAGTTACTAAATTATAGCTTTTCTTTCTCCAGTTTAATTGTTTTATCTACATCTAGTATTGATGTCTGCATTATTGTAAAGAAAACACCTGCTATTTTTAAAGAAGTAGTTGGCCGACACTGTAAAAATGTCAATTAGTAAAATATTAATGCAACTTGAGTTTGGAGCAAAGAGCTCTCTTTATTACTTTTAAAATTCACAGTGGAATTGCCTGGTTCAGCAAGGAACGCCTACAGCATCTTATCAGGTTGCCATCTAGCGGCAGGATCACGAGAGGCTTGTATTATCTCAAACTTTTCAAGCTCTGGCTGGGTTTACAGGGAGAACAAAGTCCGAGAAAGCTGCGGGACCCAACGGTGGCACAAAGCATCGTGGCGTCACTAAAAGAAGCTGCAGACTGTTAAAACGTTCTCATGGCAGAGATAACGCACCCTAATGATGTTGTTATTGTTGTCACTAGTTACCGTTTATACGGTGCTAACCAGCAAACCACTAATAAATGGCATTGCCTGCCCCAAAGGGCTCGCAGACTAAATGACATGATGGCACATGCCTGCGATACAAGCAGGTGAGGCAGGCAGGAGAGACCGGGGAGCAAATGATCAGGCCGGCAGTAGCTGTGATCTACCTGCCTCTTCCTGCTGGCATTACCAGGCCGGTGGATAATGGAGCGACGCCATCGTGGTGCGCTGACCCTGCCGCACCAAATCGATGCTCACTTCAGGAGTTTGTTTCTCAATACAGCAGATGGTGGAAACCAAAGGTTTGGGGGCAAGAGGGGGGGACTACTATGGTGGCTTCAAGTCACCTTTGTGCTATGTCATCTGTGAGCTGCTCCAGGGCTCCTGACATCTATTGGGCGGCTCTGGGCCCTGGCTTTTTCTATGGCAGCCACCTGGAGCTGCCCTCTGGGTATCTCTGATGTCTGGGATCTCTGCTGCACCGCATGCTCTAGCCCTGCCCCCCACGCATGCACCAGGCCCCAGCCCCCCTGCCTTTCTCTCCCCATGTTTCCCTTCCAGCGTGTGTCTATTTTATTTTATTTTTTTTAATTTTTTTTTAAAGCAGCATTTGCAAACGTGCACGCACACAGCTGTGAATTCTGTACACGACTGCTAGGCCCAGTGCTCGAGTCTCTCTGCCTTGCCTGTGGCCTGTGGCAAGTCTTATTAGCCTCTGGCACCTGAACACATATATATATACAACTGCAGAGACTATGCAAACCAATTAGGGAATTTGCATGATCTTTTTTTTAGTTCTTTACTTTCCAGAGACAAGACAAGATGATAAGAAACACAGAATGCCACCGCTGCCTTCTGTACCTTTCTGATCTTATTTCTTTATATTTGCTATCAGATGAACAAGCATAACATCTTTTTTTTTTTAATAAGTCTATTATGGGTTTCCCGGCACAGACAAGTGAATGCTATAAATGTCACAACTATAAATGATGTCTAAAGAACGAAGGCACAGAGAATCCTAGAAATGAGTAAAAATAGTGGGGATGCTCTTCAAGGTTGCTTAGTTTAGATTTTCAAGAAAGGGCGATTTTAGTGGACAGAGAACGTAATTACTCCGAGCAACACTGCGTTTGGTGCAGCACTCGCGTGCTGTAAGAGTAGCGGCTCTTTGAATTAGATTAATATATACGAGTTGCCAGATCAGGCCGATGGTTCACGCAGTTCAGTATCATGCTTGGGAATGGCTAATAAGGGCTTGCCCTACAATAAATGTTTATTGTGGCGGACACAATTATGGAGATTCAATGAGCTGACAGTCCTGACCACCACTCTGTGGTCAGTGTAGACAAGGTTAATAGAGTCATAGATTTTAAAGCCAGAGGAGACCATTAGATCATCCAGGCTGAGTTCCTCCGTGGCACGGGCCGCAGAGCTCGCCCAGCTACCCCCGTACGGAGCCATCGCTTGTGCTCAGATCAAGCCAAACAGGTCTTGTGTCTGCGCTTCCTCCGGGCTGATCCTGAAACTGCTGCCGAGGAACAAAGCTCCAGCCGCTCGTTCCCACTCTCCACGTGCCAGGTACAGAAAAATATTGCATGGTCCCTTTTTGGAGGGTGCCCAGGACGGCTTGCAGGAGCGGTCTTGGGCATGCTCGCAGAGTGGCACCCGCCATGCCTGGCACCATTCCCAAGGTGCTGGGCATGCAGTACGTGGAGCAGGGCTTATTTCTTGACCGCCATCTCAGGAGTGTCACAGAGGCTGTGAGCGAGTTTGTAACTCTCGCGGTCCTGAAGACAAGCACGAAACGTGCTCTGCAAGCTCAACACTCACGATGAAAATGTTAAGAGGATTCTTTTTATGGCCTTTTTATGCACGCGGGGTGACAAGACAGAGCCGAAGGAAGGACAGGCCACCTCCGAGTTCCTTCGAACAAACTTCCTCTCCCGAGGATTTCTTTTTATTTTTTTTATGCGTCTCTTGTAGGGACACAGACCTGGGAAAGACTCCCAGGAATGTTCAGAGTCATGTCCTTTCCTCCAGGAAGGAAGCTTCCTGAATACCAAATCCTCTTCCCAGCAGGCTCTCCTAGACGTGCCCATCAGTACCACCTACCCCAGGACTGGGATGCCCAGCGCTCCCCCTCTCCAGTCCAGTTTCTACTGGGAACTCCTGAGGAACCTGTTTGGGCCTCTTGGCTGCTTTCTTCCCCTTGGCCGCTGCTTTCCTTATTGGAGTGAACAGTGTTAGGTTAGTCCGAGTGCCCTCCTCACTAGCCTTGCAGAGCCAGTACAGTCCAATACATTTTTCCTTATTTTTTAGGCTATCTAATAGTGAATAATATAGCTATCCTTATTATTCCCATAAATGCTTAATCCTTTTCAGACATCCTGCAGAGCTTTCGGTGAGAGCGATACACTGCAGCAAGGAGTTCCTCTGGTTATTTGTGACGTTTCTAAACAACCGTTTCTTATTTCCAGCTTTAATTTTGCTGCCTGCCATTTTCATGGACTGCCCCTTCCTCCTGAATGAGGAGACTCTGCCCGGTTTAGTATCTACTCTATCTAGTATCCACTGTCATAACTTGGCATACGTTTATCGCGTCCTTTCTTATCATTCCTCTCCTTCAAGTTTCAATCCTTTGAGCGAGTCTTCACGTGGATGCCTTTTCATGGCTCTGCCTTTTCATGGCTCTTGCTTTTTGTTCCTGAACCCTACAGTTTCTGCCACATCTTTCCTAAGATGAAGAGGGACCGCTGAAAGCCATGTTCCAGGTGACAGCATGCCTTGGTTTAGGACAAGCACTTGCTAATATTTCAGCCTGCTTTTCCCTCATCTACCTATTAACAAGTAGGTCTTCTGTTTTCTGCTTCTTTGGCCACTACTCTCTCTGTCCAACACCCAACGGATCTTGACTTTTTCCCAAGCTGTTACCTTTAATCTGGAAGTCGGTGCCATGCACAAACACTTTCCATCATCCCCCGGATCTGGCAGTACTTTGCCTTTCACCAAACTGCGGTTCCACTGCCAGTCTGCTCCCATTCAACGAGCGCTAGCCAGATTGCTGCTGCCCTTAATTATGCTCAGTGGTTGTCCTACTGAAATCAAAGCTAGTCTTGACTAACTCGCACAGTTTTGCACTGTCTGCAAATCTGGCCAACTTGCCGTTCATCCCATTTTCCACATCATAAATTTATTAAACAACACGGGTTCTTTCTGCCCGTATCCTGAAGCTTCTGCCGTGTTAATTGACTATTTGTTTCTACTGTTCGTTTGCCGCCTCCTAGCCAGATTCGGATCCCTGAAAGTATTTCACCTGTCATCTGAGGAGTGTTTAGTTTCCTTTAACAGCCTCTTAGGAGCAACTCTGGTGCCCGTTTTTTGAAAGTTCAAATATATTCACGTCAGCCTATACCCCTTCATCCAATTTTCTGTTTCCTAGAGTCCGACCCCCTGCCCTGGGCGGAATGAGTGCTGGGGTCAGATGACCCCGGCCAGGTGTCTGTCCAATCTCCTCTTAACTACCTCCAAGGAAGGAGACAACATCGCCTCCCTTGGAAGCTTATTCCATATTTCGGCATCTCTCACTATTGTTTTGTTCAAAAACATTCTGCGGTGCCTTGCAGAACCTGTGCTAGTTTGCCCTTTTGACTCATATTTGTTCCATATGCATTTTGTAATTTACATACTACCATTTTATACTCTGCAATTCTCAACACTCAAGTGCTAGGGATCATCAGCAAAGTCCTTCTGCAGGAGTCTTTTACGTAGTACCCGAATGCTTCAGACATGCCATTTTTCAGATTTTCTAAGAGAGACTAAAATGTAATTGTTACCAACGAATCATAAAGCAGGTAGAAGCTTAATTCCACGCTCGTTTCCATCAGCGCAAAACTCGAGTAATGACACGGAAGATTTATACCCAGGCAACCCGGATCAGAATTTGGTCCGGAGATTATAAATGACTACACAAGGGGTAAATAAATGCTGATGCACGTATAAAGTAAATAGGAAGACGCTGTTGAGTTTTACCGCATGAATATAAAGCAGCGCTTATTAATGCGGAATGATGTGAGCGTGTAGATTATCTGCAGAAAAAGTAAGACAGATCCAGCGCTCGCTCGTACTGTCGCTGTTGTGTGATCTCATGAGATCTCACGCTGAGCAGGGTCAACCGGAAACCCAAGATGCTGCAGGGATTGCTATTAATGACACAAGAGATGGCACAGTTGCCTCGGGCCGTTGCAGCAGGACGAGGGAGGAGTGACATCATTTGGGCGAGCTATTAAACCCACGTTCTGAATCTGAGCAAGACTATCCCTGCAAACCCATGCCATTTTTTTCCACAGGATTAGAGCTGTCATCCCTTGGTGAGGTGTTCCAGCTAAACTCCACCGGGTGCTGGCCTACTTAATAATCTCTTCTGAAGCAGTTAGACAAGGTATTCTTCCCTTTATTTCCTGAACGGTGACGCGGAGTTGAAACGTGGCGAGAATAATACTTTCCACCCCCCAAGTAGTGGCTGCATCTCAATGAACTTTTTTACACCGAGTTCACTGAGATCTCTGATAAAGAGCCCTGCCATATATAATGTCACGTAAACTTCTTAAGCCTGGGTTTGGCAACTTAAGTCTTAACTTGCTGTGGACTGTGTTTGCAAAGGCTTGATTACAAACTGCTATTTTTTATTTTTAAAATACAGGATTTGCTGATTTCTTGACCCCCTAATACTTGAAGTCTCTGACAAAAAAGTCACAAGAACTCCTCTTTGTGTAAGAGTCGCACAGTGAGAGCGCTGCTCTTTATTAGTCACTCCTCTCCAAAATAATTCACTTTAATCCTGTTGTTTCTAACCAAGATTTTATGGTTAATTTGCCATTCCTTTCCTAGGTTCATCGACGTTGGGGGCTGGAAGGGACCACACAAGATCATGGGGTCCGGCCCCCCTGCACTTGGGCAGGAAAGAGCGCTAGGGTCAGATGACTCCAGCAAGGTGGGCGTCAAGACATGTTCTGAAGATCGCCAGGATAGGTTCTCTAAATCCTGATATACATACGTATACACACAATGGATTTGTCTCATTTTAACAAAATTGGCCATTAGGGAGGCAATGGCTCTTCTATGCAGTGCTTTACCAGGGGAGTCCTCCCCAGGGTAGCCGAGGGGCTGTTGAAGCACTGATGTACACAAGGCCACCATGGAGAATTCCTCTGCTTGGGCTGGATCATTAAAGAAGGGGCATCTGATAAGCCATAGATGTCTCCCATTGAGACAAACACCCTATTTTTTGCGTTATTAGCCGGTGAGGCAGGCATTCATTCTCTGCAGGGGCTCAGAAAGTGACAGATAGTTTGGCCTCCCAACTCCTCCCAGCTGGGCATTAATTCTTGAGAAGTGTCCTGCATCTAAACTGTTATTGCTTACATATGTAGTGCTTAGCTCTTAAATTAATCCTTAATTAGGGTGCAGAGTTTGATGGATTGGTGAAGAAAAGTCTTGATACCAACAGCCTGATTCAGAGCTCTCTCAATGCTGCTCTATCAGAATAGTGGGGGGAAGAGATCTATGCCCCTGATCCTCCAAAAGTGTCTGCAGTAACTTTGTGGGTGAAGAGTCAATGGGATTACACAGATGCAAAACTCTCTCCCAGGCTTGGCTTTCCAGTAAGAGGCTGAAGTGCAGGTCGGCCTACGTCAGTTTATTCAGACCATCTAAGTTCAAGAGGAGGATTGATTCAGCTTCTCCCATCATGTGCTCCTAGCTTTTCTGTTTTTTCCATGATCGTGGAAGATGCCGAGAGGCTCCCCATAGTAGGCGATTCACTGGGACTAGTCCGAGGTGGACGGAGGATGCTGCAGCAGGCCGAAAACCACGTCAAGCCCGTAGCTGTGTCCTCCGTCCTTTCCAGCCAGCAGACCAAACAGGCTAGCGGCAGTGCGGTGCCTTTGCCACATGGCCGTCTCACTCGCCCGTCCCTTACTGCAGCACCTTGGCTGGGGTGCATTCAAGGGTAGGCCTCATACCTTGCTTCACTCTTCAGCGAGCTAACTTAAGACCCTGATTCACATTCAGGACTGAAAGGACCCCCACCCGCTGCCTCCCATTTTAGCTTTCCCCCGAGACCTGACCTGCATCCCGTGCCAGTCCTGCTGCCCACGAAGGGTGCTCATTGCACTGCGTGTTGCTTCCTGCTCCATTGGCCTTGCCGCTTGAGCTCTTCACGGCCTTCCTCATGCGTTTGGAAGATGCAGCATGTTCCCGCCCTGGCATCCAGCTGGCATCATGGCCAAGAGTCAGCGGGAGAGGGGAGACTATTACCCCTTTTTAGTCAACGTGCGTTCCAGGGACTGCTTGGGAGCAACGGTACCTCTGCAAGCGCAGCCGCTGCCTGTGACAGGCGTTTCCGCAGCAGGCCTGATGAGAAGGGGGAAAGCTCCTGGTACTCTCCATCTCCTCCTCCCTGCACATGACAGTCACCATCTGGCTCATACACTTGTGCATCCATCAAGGAGCTCTGCAAGGACCTCTAGCCAAATCTGGATGACTTGCTCAATGCAGCATTAATGCTGGCTCTTCCGCAGAATCAGCCAGCAATGAGGACTAACCTGGGACTTTTTCGCGTGTGATGGACATTCGTTGTCATTCACTCAGCATGTGGAGATTCATCTGTTTGCGACTGGCTGCTGCTACAACTCAAACGCAGGGGCAGCATAAATGAGATGCATAACAATATGGCAAAATGTGGAGCTTGCACAGAAATCCTTTGCTAACGCTAACCCCCCCCGGAAAACGTAAGCAAAAGGATTTTATATCGTGCTTAGAAGAGAAAAATATGGCTTGTAAATGGTTCTCAGGAGGGAACATTTCAGAACTTCAAAAAATACAGGTGTACCTGTTGTGTGCCCGTAAAGCATTCGTTGCAGACATGCACCCAAGGTAAATGCTGGGGAAGATGGAGATGTGTTTCCTGAGTGAGGAAATGCAGGGTTTTCTTGCGCATGTGCAAAGTGTGTGCCTATTTGCACCCAATTAAGCCTCAGTTGAAAATCTGGCTCTTCAGGTTGCTTAAAGAGTCGTGTTTATATAAAAGATGCTTATAACTTTATGAAGGTTTCAGGGATTTTAAAGTATTTAAATACTAGACTGTACTGGTAACAGATGTTCAATGATATATTTAATTTTTTGTTTTACTGAAAATACAATAGATCATTTGATATTTTCTGTAAAATATAACTTTTAAAGGATGCCGAGGCATACAGTACTTCCAGAAAATTTATTCCAGCCTCTCAGCTACTACATTAAAATGGGCACTTCTGAAATTAGTGTAAGAATGTTCTCAGAGCCTAATAGGATTTCTTGTTTGCCAAAAAATAGTGCTTTCAGAAGCACAATCTTTTGTGTAATCTCTCTCTCACAACAAGACAGATGGCATCATTAATTGCCTCTATATCTAATTAAGTTTAAAAAAACGTGCTTAAATAATGCTAAAGTTGTGGTGCAAGCTGACAAACACAGGAAATATTAAAGGTACAATCAATGGGAAGAAAGGGAAGGAGAACGAGGCAAGAAAGAGGGATAATAAGAGCTACAGGCAGCACTGACTCGTTGTGTTGCCTGGTTTATGGCAGGGTGTGTGTCACGGCACTATTATAATCGGAGACGTGCTTGTGTATGTGGGTGAAATATCTTGGCTCCCGTGAAGTCAATGGTAAAACCCCAATGAGGCTGGGATGTCCCCCTTCCATAGACTGGAAGTTTTATGGGGGGATCATCCACAGTTTACTCATGTCTCTTCTGTAAATATATTTTTGGGTCAGATATTTCCAGTGGTCTCCCATTCAGGGTTAATTTTCATCATCAGATATCTCAGTTTCAATGTAATTGTAACACCAGTGGTCTCTAATATGACCTTTTTTGCCAACAGATGCCTCCAACAGGGCTTAAAATATGCCTCCTTTATTTAGGCCTTTTCTCCCCCCCCCCTCAACACACACAGGCTGGGATTTTCAAAGGAGCCCAAGGAAGGCAGACTTGAACAGACTGGGGCACAACTCCCGCAGGCTCCTTTGAAAAGCCCAGCCATAATGCACAGCTTGCTTGATTAACTACACATATTAATAAATGCACTGGCACTTGCTACAAGTCTTAATCTGAGCCCCCTTGGGAGACAACAAACTTGCTTGGATAATTAAATGTTTGTACACTTAAGAGTTAATTGCAAAGCAGCCCGCTGACAGGGAGACACACCAGCAGTTTGGGAGGTAACCAGGCACAGGCTCCGAGATTTTTAGTTTAATTGGGATCCAGTGTTAGTATATGGATGGATACATACCCCAATTCTGAAAGCATGGATTTGTAAGCAATAGGCACTAGAGTACTACAAGGGCTCACAGTTACAGGAAGGATTAGAAAACCTTGTATACTAGCCACATCATTACTTTCCAACCTCTATACCTGCCCCTTGCTGGCATGTTGTGAAATTCCAAAATCCTTACATCTCAAAACACCTTTCAAACGAATAACCCAATTTCCTCTCTTTTAAAGAATAAAACGCTCAGACTATTCTGAATTTGGTTTTTAGGGTGTCTGCGTGATGGAAGAATTTATTAGATCACATTAGGACAGAGAGCGCCAACATTATACGTGGAACAAAAGCCAGAGGACGAGATCAGCAGCACAAGAGGAGATCAATAGTTTGTCACATGATGCTGTCAAGGCTGATCAGCCTCATCCTGACCAGAAGGAAAAGAAAAGAAATATGGAACAAGACTTAGCATGGAAGCATTGCTTGTAAGTGAAGGTTGGGAGTAAAATTAGCTGGGATGTTTGCACTGTGAGCCCTTGCAGAAGAGCTACGAAATTACCGAAGTTTAAAAAAAGAGAAGGACCGTTCTCAGCACACATTGCAAATCATTCCTTTGCTATTTGCTGGTTCAGACCCACTGCAAAAATGTGCGAAAAGGAGGGTAGCTCACCTGTACCGGGTGGGGTGCGAGTTTGCTGCCTCGGGACATCCAAGCTCCTGTGGCTTCCCAGTGCTGCCGTACACCGATGATTGCTCTGAGGGTCGAGAAGAGCCTGTAGCCCCAACTGTCTGTGCTCGTTCATCCACTGTAGGCAGTGCTGTGTTCTGGACCCTACGCTTTCCCTGCTTGATTTATTATATCACTTTTTGCCTTGTCAGATGTCTTTGATGTAGCTGACTGAAGTTTTGCTGACAGACTTGCAGACTATGGCAGGGGTAGCTAAGGTCAATTGAGTGGTTCCAATTTTACCTTGTAACGAGTTTCCATTACTCATCCAGACCAAGGGCTCTGTCGTGCAGAGTTCTGCCTGGTGATCTCTCATCCACCCCATTTGCCCAGTTCTGCCTCCTGTTGGTGGACCAGTGCTCCAAAAAGATACTCTGGCTTCCCAGTATATTTGCTTCTAGATGTCACTCAGAAAGCTGCCTTTGGAAATCCAAGTCTATAACCCTCTGACTTCCTGAAAGAGCCACCTCTCGCTGCACCCATCATTGCAACAGCTGAGATCAGCTGATACTCTGGCACCAGCCTTCAGGTACTCAGATCTTGAGGGTGTGTGGTCATATTTAAGATCCTATCCTGAAGCTCACTCCGACAACTGGTCAGAGCACAAGTGTGCCGACTTTCAGGATGTGGTGCAAAGTTCAAGATATTGGCTTTGGGCAGTTGGGAAGGGGTAAGCACCTTTGTCAGGGCCTTATCTCCAGCCAGAGAATCTACCTCTTGCTGCAGAAATGTGCAGCAGAATCCAAGCTTCTTAAACGTTAGGTTTGCAGCTTTTCAGTTTGCAAGGAAGGGATTCAAGACATGCATGGAATAAAGAGAGGCAGCGTGACCTTCCCAAGTCGACAGACAAAGTGAGGCAGCACTTACACAGTGGGTTTGTGGAACTGGTTAGGAGATCTCACATTTCAACGGGGCATGTTTCTTCCTTACTTGCACAAACAAGTTCTGTGGTCATCAGTTATGCTCACAGATTGCAAAATTAGCACAGCCTTGTGAGGGAAGCTTTATTAACACCTTATTCTCTCCAACTCCCCTAGGCTATCCTGAACAAACTATGCACAACCTATTAGCCACATAAGATCTTACAAGGTAAGTGAAGTGCTACACTAAAACTGCAGAAGCGATGCAGTGTCTCAGGCCAAGGGCAATGAGAAGTGGAGGCTGGTCTCATGCCACCCTGCATCCTCTCAGCGCAGAAGAGCAAGGCTCCACGCATGGACCCAACAGGTGCTGCTAGCACGAGTTCTCCAGTCTTGGGTACAAGCAAAACTAATGGTAGACTGCACACGGGGACAAGCACTTCAAGAAAAGCCTAGTGATCTGACTTGAGATGTCTGCATTTATCTGTTGATCACTTCAGCAGAAATATCTAGATGGTGGGCACACTCTTCAAGCCAAGATCGCTAATCTTTTAATACTAAAAAATTAAGCCAGTGGACTAAAGAGGGAATGGGCTTGGAAACTGGTACATTAACATGGTGCTTCAGACCCACTGTCCCAGCACTTCTAGGCAGAGACCTGGTGCGGGGTTAGATCAGTAATGGACAGAGTCCACATCACAAAGCCCATTAGAACTGGATCCGTTGCAGGGACTTGCACTGAACTGGAAGGCTGATTGAAAGAGGTGCCAGGTGGCAAGGCCCTGCCTGCTCAGTCCCGATCTGTGGATTTCAATACCTGGTCTGTCTGTCTGGTATCTTCCATAAATAATACATTACACAGCAGCTTCTCTCCCCAGGACTCAAAACACTTTACAGATATTAAAGCAGTAAGACACACAAGAAGTCTCTGCAGGTCTACCAGTCCCACTTTACTGGTAGAAATGAGAGTGCAGAGAAGCCGAGTGATTTGGCCCCAGGTCACACGGCCTTTCTGTGACAGAGCTGAAAATAGGGAACAAGTCTCCTCACCTGCAGCTCTGGCCACGAAACCATTATTTATTATGATCAGAATACACTTGGTTTTCTGGAACTGGTTTCAGATATTAGTTTCCTCCCATGCAAGGATGCCCCACATGCATTGCTTAGGTATGAATACACATGTGAGTCATTACTTTGCCTCTTGATGAAAAAGCTTCCTGCCATAATTAGCTAGGACAGAACCTCACCTTTACATTGACACTAAAGGAACTGTATATTTTACCTACCTCCACATACCTGGTTCACCACTTAGAAACCAGAATTTCCCAGAAGGGCAACACTCATTAGCTTTTCTGCATCATCTGGGAGAGCCTGGTGGGAACATCGCACATTCCTCGATCGTTCTCGTACACAAAGGGGTCATTTATTTCTGCCCGACTCACCTGTTGCTCCATTGTTTGTGGATGGATGAAAGTTACAAAGTCAATCGAGAAGTACCCAAGCACCTCTCTAGATCTGCAAGCCTCTCCAATTTTTAAGCACAGTGAATTAAGAACTGCTGGATCAACAGAGCACTGTGGGACAGTGGTGCCAGATGACTGCAAGGGACCGTCAGCGTGGATCTGGTCTCCAGATGAAACCATTCGTATCTCTCCCATTGGCTCTATTAGCATATCCACAGTAAGGTTGGTGACGTTTTCGGAGGGTGGAAAGGCTTCTATCACGCCACCTAGAGAGAAATGCATTTGCTGTCAAACTAATCACAGAATTCATAAACCAGTATTTTCAGAGTCTCACAGAATTCAACCACCCGGCTCCTATTGTGTTCAAACATCACTGCAAATAGTGCTTGAATAAATAAATTTAATAGGAACTGCAGTGGTAGCTCCCACTGCATCACTTAGGAGATGAAGGGAATATCTTCTAAAGAACAACAAGCAAACTATTTACTAGCAATGCATACCCAGGATTATTCAGCGTTTTGGGGCTGTCTTACAGTCACATATTATATTGTATTTGATCCAGCTAGAATAGTATTTTTCAATCCATTCCCAACTGCAACATCTGGTATTTTTTTTCTGAAATACTTTCAGGTGGAGATACTGATATACCCTTGACTCTACAGTACCGAAATCTGTGAAGTTTATCAGATCTAACAAAACTGTGGGGCGCCTTCCACCAGACATGTTGGAGTGTTGCAGCCATGATGGTCCAGGAAATATGCAACAAGTAAGGTTGTTTCTGGTGCTCTCTCTTATTGGACTAACTGTATAGTTGGGAGAGATGTTAGATAAGCTTTTGAGCACAAGAAGTTTCCTTCTTCAGGTCATGCCTGACATAAGTGGTTTAGGCATCTAACGCTATATGCAACTTTCTTTCAAATCTGGTGGGCTATTCATCCTGATCAATAACAAACTAGGCTGAACTGCACTTTAAAATTTTGAGTGCCACAGATCCACATCATAAAAGAGATCAGCAGAAAGGTTATTAAGTGCACCATAAGCTCCAATACAGCAATACAAGAGTAAAAGAGTTGGGTCTTCTGTGCTCAGTTTGGTACAGGAGAGGTACTCTCAAATATTACAAACACTTGGGTAGGACAAAAGAATGATACTGCCTATATTTTATTTTTAAATGAACAAAATGGGGAAGTTAAAGGAAAGAAATATTTAAGCAGGTCCAAGATTAACAAGAACCTGGCATACAATATGGTATAATTACTCCTTATAACACTTAACAGCAACTTTGCAGTCTTATTTACCTTGACTAAGAAATGTTTGGAGGAATTTTTCCCATGTAGGGAATCGTTTCTCATTGACTGGCTGTGCGTGCTGTGCTAAAAGGCCCGGCAGCTCCTGGGAGATCTTCACCAAAGCTGGCTCCTGCAGAAACAAATTAAATAGAACCACAAGCAATTTTACTACAGAAATGAAAACTGCTTGTGGGGTGATTAAAAACCAGGCCTCCAACAGGCAAAAAAAAAAAATGTGGTTACTGTTTACCCACAGTCAGGAAGCCTTTTTTTAATTTTTCCCCTTACTACTCCTTCCACCTATCCAAAACTCTTTTCTCTCAAAGGCTGATTTTTTTCCTCACTGCAATATCTCTTCTCCTACTGCACTTCTCAGTGATTTGATCTGGCGACTCCAAGCAACCAGCGCTTGGCTATCACTTAGCGATCAATACCAAGAGTCAATGACTCCTATGATTATGCTTGAAAATGGAATCGGTTCAAATGGCTGCCTTCTCCAGTCATAATCGTCTTAACTCTCCTTACTTTGAGTGTCCTAGAGACTCTGAACAAAACGCTTTGTTTAGTAACAATGAATTTGGATGAATTTAGGCGACCCCTTAACATTTAGCATGACTCCACTCAGAGAGAAGGGGAGAGAGAGATACTCCTACAGCCCTCCGCGGCTCGCGAGAAAAATAGCTTGATCTATTTTTGGTTGACTTTGATTCGTCATATGATGGAATGTAAAAAACAGTTTTGCTCCCCAGTTCCAGTAACTTTACAGCATTATCACAAAGCCCATTAAACATAGCCTGGCAGAAGCTAACGTCATTGTCTTTGTTGTTCAGGAGAGTCCCAGAGGTGAGCGAGCATGTAATGTGCATGGACCCTGACTCTGAAGCCCCAGGCCCCTCTCTCTTGCTGCTTTACAAGCATTCTCTCACTTCCCCTGGGTCTCTTTTCTTCTGCTTTACGTCCTCTCGAAATTGGAAGTATCCCATGCTCCAGAAGCGGCCCAACTGTCTGCTGATCTTGGCAATGCTTGGAGCCCACATCTTGTTCTGGGCTCTAAAGGTGCACAGGAAAACCTTGCGACGACTGATGAATGTGAAAGCACTCCTACTAGGCACGACCAAGCAATGAATTCTGGAGGGGGGCGGAGGGGAAGCCACCTGTTCTTCCCGTAACACGCAGTATAAGAGAAACCATTTTAAACCTGATATTTATTATTATAAATTGTGATTTTTCTATCATTAGATGAAAGTTGGCCAAGTGGTTAGGGTGCCAGTTTGGGCTCTTGGGGAGACGGAGGTTTGTAGCTCTACCCAGGCTCCCTGTGTGATTTCAGTTTCTTCTGAGAACTGGAGAGAACAGCATGTCCCAACTGTACCGGGTGTCAGGAGGATGAATACAGATACAGACATTAAAAGGAAAAGGGGAAAGCACTCATCGCTGGTCCTAGAAGCCACCGTGACACCTTTAAAGTGCCTTTTAGCCAATATATAAATAAATTTAGCAGCAAAACAGCAAGTCCATAGCAAGAAACATCCAAGATGGTAAGCCTGAAATAGCAAGATGCCATGAGCCTTTCCCTGAATTACTCATCCAGATCCCACCTCTCCAAAAGCCTGAGCACACACATGGGATTTGCAGTGGAAAGGTTACAATTTTGTCCTATTTTGGACCACTGTGTAAGTGTGGAGGACACAGGTTTCAAAGCCAATGGGCCCTAAACAGATAGTGCTCTGCTGACAGCTTCTTAAAATGAGGTACTTGCAAACTCCCAGGTTTACCGCTCGTCATAAGTGATGCCCTCTCAAACAGGCAAGTCTCAAGCAAGATTAAGTCAAAAGTACCACCCAGGAAAGTCAACAACAGCCAGCGTAGGTCCTACAGCACTAATACAATATGCTCGCAACAAGAGACCATGCTCAATCAATAGACTACAGCATTTTGTAACAGCCTCAGATTCCACGTGCATTCAAGGTCCAGAGATCACCGCAGGGGAAGCAAACCTAGAGGTGACCAAAACACAGAGAATATCAGTAAGACCAGAACCAGAGGCACATGGGAAATCACAAGGAGCTGGGTACAGTTCAGAGGAAGGATGGCAGAATCTGTCCCAGGATGACACTGATGGACATCTGTGAGCTGGGGCTGTGCGAAGCTTCAGGTGCTGATTCGATTCGGAGGAGATTCGGCCCATTCGGCGGCCGAATCTCTGAATCCGAATCAAATCAGCAGACCCATTAAAAGGTTGGAATTGATTTGAAGCTCTCCGAATCAATTCAGAAAAGATTCGGAGAGCTTTGGAGATTTGGGCAGTCCCCGCTCACTGCCGCAGGATGCTGGACCCAAGGGGGGCTGGAGAAGGGGGAGGGGACCATGGGGGGACCCCTGCCAGGCCCTATCCCCTCCCTGCTCCCCCAGCCTCTCTGAGTGCCCCCCAACCCCTGCCCGCTTCCCCAGCACCCCCCATGGCTGTCCTGCCTGGCCCCAGCTCCTGACCCTTAAAAAAAAAAAAGCCCCCACTCACCAGCTGCTGCAGCAGCCTCGGGGCTTCTGGGGCTCGTGGCAGAGCCCCCCACACAGTGTGGGGCAGTGGGGACTGCCCCCTGCTGGGCAAAAACTGGTGAGTTGGGGCTTTTTTTTTTTTTTTTAAAGCCGGGAGCTGGGGCAGGCAGGGCAGGCATGGGGCAGGCTGGGAGAGCGGGTTGGGGATGGGGCCAATGCCGAGTTTCAGCCGAATCAACTGCATCCAAATCTCTGAATCAGATTCAGCCGAATCAATTCGGGACAGTGATTCGAATCACGACTCAAATCACTGTCCCCCGAAACGGCCGAATCCGAATCCAAAGTCAATACTAGCCACTTGGCACAGGCTTACTGTGAGCCATGTCTTTCCAGGGATGCTGTTGCTCATGCAAGACTCGGACCCCCCATCCTCCATCAACGTGAACCCAAACTAGGGGCTGTTCAGACAGAATAAGATGCTAAATGAGACCACATTCACCAGACTATCAGGTCAGTCCCCCAGTATCAAGCTGGGTTAATTCCCCTGACTTAAGTAATTGCTACAAATTTATGACTAAATGAGAGGAGCATGACTCTTCCACGAGTCTGCAGTGACATTTCCCAAGTTAAATCATCCTTTTTCTTTCCATAAAGTGAAAGGAAATCAAACCTGTCTCTTTAATGCTTAAAAATCTATCACACAAACTGGAATTCTTCCTAGCGCTACTGGAGGGTGGAAAAGAGCAATGATAATTCAGCAGCTGGTTCACAGAGCCTCCTATTCCAGAACCTGAGGTCAGGGTTGAGAGCAGTGGTCAAACACTTAGTTACAGCCTGTATAAAACCAAACTCATTGAAGCCAAAATTGTACCAGGGAATGCAAGTTTTAGACAGCTCTGCCCGCTAATACATCAGAACAGGGAGCAGAGACCAATTAGGTTCAATGGGGCCTGTGTTTTGCTTTTAAATATAGCTAACCCAAGAGATTATGAGAGCCAATGGTTTCCTATACAATTAATATAAACACAGTTTTGCAGGTAGAAATTTTCTTAGCAGTGATTAATGCCATCGAGAGGTTAATCTACAAATCAGTATGCTCTTTTTATTGTGTTAGCAATACTTCCATCATACTGAGCCTGACCATTTAAATCTAATGAGTTTCAGTATTATGCAATTTAAAAGCAAATACAAAAGCAGATCTGCGGGATAGGAATATATGTAGTGGCATTTAGAATACATTGGGACCACATTCACATAAATACCAATCTAAATCACGAGCATGCAATACTTGGACTTGGATTCAATTTCTCCAATGCAACAATGTGGAACATGAAGACACCTGCCCCAAAGCTTATGACCTGTTTCCCCTTTCCAAGGGTCAGTTTTTCCTTGCAAACAGAAGGATCACTGGGCTCTTCTTTCCAACACTGGGCGCGTCTACACATGCGCTTTAATGTGCATTAGCCTATTTTAACACGCATTAAAGCATCACACACAAAAAAAAGCGCGCTTTCGTTAATGCGCATTAACAAATGCTAAAGCGCTCTTTTCTAGCACCTCACACTGGAGGTACTAAGCTTAATGTGCAGTAATGAACGTGTAGACGCACCCGCTGTGTCCTTAGTAAGAATGCATTGAGTGACTTTCTGCAATCAGGCTGATGCTCGGTCCTCACTTGATACAGCTGATCTAACTGTTGCCCAACATACACCTTCCTCCCTGTTCATGAAGCAGCTGGTAAGAAGCCAGTAGAGGACCAATTCTGGCAAGACTTGATCATCACCAATAATATTCTGGAGTCCTACTTGATGAGATTTACACCATGATATAGCACAAAGTGGTGCCAATGGCTGACCTGCTCTTAGCTGATACTGGTCGAACATCCTGTTTCATACTGCACCTTTGGCAGAATTTGATGCTAATGTTCATTTCCCTAAAGACTCGTGCCAGGGACCAAAGGAAGTATCTCTGAGCCACCCAAAGCCTGCTAGCTCTCAAATCCTGCTCCTTACATGCAAACACTGAAGCAGGCTGTGAAACGCTATGTGCTACAGCTGTGTACCTATTTATATCAAACGTAGGAATACCATCCTTCACATATCACAACCGAGAAAAATCACCTTGGAAGGAGAAGGGGGGAGAGGGGTCTTTAAAATGACCAATCAAATCCAGGAAAGTTTTTGGGTTTTTTTTTTAAATCATTGTTTTAATTCTCTCACAGCTAGGAACAAACTCGATTTACCAGTATCCTTACAAGGCTCAGCTCCTCACAGACAGTTAGGTGCCCGACTCTCAGTGATGTCTATGGGGGTTATGCTCCTAAGCACTAGTCCTTAGTGGACGTTCCTCATTGCAAGCCTCACAGAGGCAACAATCCCAATTACATGACATTTTAGTAGGGAAGAAGAGAATACACTTCACAAACATTTCAACCCAAGCCTAAACCCAGTGTCACTGAAGCCTTTAAAGGGATCCTAGATCTTTCTGGCAGCAAAATTTACCCAGGTTCTCTGTGATGCTCACAGTGCCTCAGATGGACTCAGATCTGTACGGTGCTATCAAGAAGGAGTACATGTACATTTTGGGGCACTTCACATTTAATGTTGCCTTTTTAAAAAAACCGTTGCAACGCTTTACAAATGCAGTCAAAGCCTGTTTGCCCAGTCTTTACAATAAAACAGTCCTTACCTTCACCGAGTGAAATTTTGCACCGCTGTGTTACAGCAATAGCAACAAGAGATGATGCTAGGACTGGAAACGGGGTGTCTGGCTGGAACAGATCGGAGATCCAGTTGAGGGAACAAAGAGAAGCCTGCTGTGAGAAGAGAACGGAGAGAAAAAGAAATAAAGAGAAAGAGGAAATAAGCCTAAAAAGAGATCAAGAGAAGAGGCTGCGGGACAGAAAGAGGCTGCAAAGCAGAGTGCATGCAAAAAACCTAGGGCTTTTAGCTGGAATCAGAGTGAAAGGAAACTATTTGGGCTTTGGAAGCAAATAGAGTGAAAAAGGAGCCCTAGAGAAGTAAAGCTGAATGGGCCAGAGAAGAACACTATCAGGCAGGTCCTTGGCTTGCTTAAATTGTCAGAGCTCCACTGCAGTGAATTTACACCTCTTTAATGGAGCTATGACAATTTATACCACCTGAGGATCTGCCCCCCTGTACTGTAGCCAACAGAGCTACTTCGATTTACACAGCTGTCTGATGGATCTTATGCCTACCCCTATTTGCTCTCATCTTCTTAGGAGCCTTGGCAAACGTGGAATTGTTTGGCGAGTCAATGCTTATGCCCTGACTGCCGTCTAACTTATTTGAAGGACTTTCTAGTTTGCAATGGACACAGAGCTGCGTTTTGTTTTAATCCCTGCAGGCATGCACTCCCCCTATCCATACCCCCCTAACAAATAACCTTTGGAAAGGCTGCCAAAAAAATATATGGGTGGAAATGTTTTGCAAGTGATGCATTGCCTACCATACCTACTTAAAGTTTAAAACCTGGTTTAAGACCAAACATTTAATGGTTTACTGCAAATTTCAAAATTAAAAAGTGCCAATTTTGTCTTCCACGAGCTGGAAAAATATGTTCCGATAGAAGGTAGCATCATGTAAAACAGCCGTCATTACCAAGTAACACAAATGTTTTTTGTATGTAAAATTGCTTTGTAAAATATTTGCTCCATCTGCTGAAAGTAGCAAAGACAATTTTCCCTGATAGCTAATGGCCCATTTCAGCTGTATGGCAAGCGATTCACCGTGGCTGCAACTTGCATTAAGTAGAATGGCAAAAACAGTGCACAGAATTCGCTACTTATGTAGTATTATCTACTCACTGCTTCCTGAGAGCCCCGTCCCTCATTACTGCGGCCTTCGCTTTGGATCAGCACACAGGGCTAGGGTTGCTTTGACTCAAGAGGCTTTTTGTCAAACTGAGGCACATATGCTATGCTTCAATCCAAGAGCACAAAACAGCCACTTTCCTTGACTACACGAACAAGGAGGTTAGTTCTCTTTCAACTTTCCAGCACTTAAACTGCTGTTCCTTTTTTCACACCACATGGGGCCATGGTTTTCTCTTCTGGCTCATGCTGTCACTCTGCACGCCAAGGATTTCAATATATAAAGATCAAGCACTTCTTTTAATTCTAAATTCAGCTACATGCACACACACGCACAAAAAGAGAACATTGTCCGACTCCAACCCCCCCCCCCACAATTGCCTCGGCTTCATTGTGTACTTTGCTCCTTACAATGCCTCTATTTAAAAGCGCATGTTTGCATTGTGCCCTGAACCACTTCAACATCTGCTAACAGACCAATAAAAAATAAATAAACCGGGATTGTTTAGAAAGAGAGATCACTCCTATTTCCTCTGAATGCTTTAAAACCAGGAGCAGCAGCAAGCCACAGAGCCTTGTTTTCATAGATTTCACCTTGGAAAACAATATTAGTGGGGAAATTAAACATAGGAAAAAAATACTCCAGCCTGTGCTACCAAAAGAGGAATTTGAAAGCAAGGTGATGGTATCAAAGTAATCACGCAGACTTAGATTTAGCACAAGTGTAATTTAATTGTGACAATGACAATTGGATACAGTAGCTTGTGTTTTAACCACAGCAACCTAAGCGGCGACTTTATTTTGTGCACAAAGAAAAACGCGATTTTTCAAGAAAAGGGCTTATTTCCCCCAAAAGGTCCACATCTACACAGTGGCAGACACAATGCTCTATCCTCTTCTTTTCCCAAACAAAGGTCTCTTTTAAAAGAAACAGAGATTAATAGAAAGCTGAACTGGCCTAACGGGAAGTGTCAGCAGAATCGTGGCCTTGAGAAGAATAACATCTGCGTGGGGTTTTTTCCCTGTTCCTACAAATACGTGCTCAATTCAGACCTCCTCGAGTAAACTCAATTTGCCAAGGTTTTTCTTTTTTTAAGATGTTTAATTCAGCATCTTGGCTCGCTGTCTTGTGCCGTCCCTTTTGTTCGTGTCCCTAGGGAAACGAGTCTCATGAATTCCAAAAGGGCGACTGAAAAAAAACCCACCCCAAAACAAAAACCATTGTGTGGGTAATCGTTGTACGTTCTTCTATAAATCCCAACAACTCCCAGATCAACTGCACAGCTGTATTGCGGAGAGGCCTTCCGTGCAGTCTAACACGCGCTATGTCGTGTTTTACAAGCGACAAACAGTTAAACTTCCTTCCCTCTTAGCTTTGCGTGTGTGCGACTTTTTAGATTTTAGCAAAATAAACATTTTAAAAATAATCCAAACCGGCATTTTATTGCGTGTGATAACATTAACGGATTTTCAGATTCCTTTATTGCTCTTGCTTTTATCCTCTTCTTCCACACTCTTATTGCTAAAAACTGGCAGTTAAATTCAATTGATTCAAAATATTCTGGATCCATATGGCCTAAAACCCTGGAGCTGGAGTTCTGATATTGCCTCACTGCTGTTTTGTAGTATTTGCCTCTACTCCAGTCCCCAGATGGTGGAAGTAACATTTAAACCTCCTTTTCTCTGCCTTGTACAATAGACCTTGGCACCATTTCAACTGTTTACTCCGGTAATTAACAGCACTGATACCACAACAATTACAACTCCTACAATCTTAACACAATAATGCTATGAATTAGTGAGAGCTAATGGCTGGAAGGTATAGTGGTTCCAGACTGCGAGAGCTGTGCATTTTTAGAATAAAATAAAAGGTACAAACAGCACGCTTGCGGTAGACAATGATTACCTAGTAATTAGTTTACACAAAGCTTCCTATTTAATGGCAAAACGCTGTAATTAACGTGTGACAGAAAATCAAAGGGTACTTTGTAAGCATATGAAAAATTAACACTGCAGGCCTATAGCTTTATGTACTGATTAGAAGCATATTAAATCAATAGGACTCGCAAACCAACAGCTTGCATATCTGATTATTGTGGGTCCTACAAATGGATAGTGCAGTTTTAATTGAACCGAGGGATACCATTCTCATGCTTTGTTGCTTTACTCGGGATTCAAGAATCACCTGAAACATAACCCTGGCTGCTACACAAATATCACAACTGCCCGAATGAGAGCGCTGCAGAAGGCTCTCAGATAAAATATGGAAGCAAGCTACTCAGGATAGTCTGTTGATGGGGCGCCGGCTGCACCGCGAAACAAGGCGGCATGGCACTGTTTGCAGCTCAGAGGAATCTGTTCTTTAGTCATGGGAATTTTACCATCCTACGGCGCACCTTGTTATACTAGGAGAAAATGGAAAAGCCTATCGCACTTATCAGAATTTCACACATGGATTTTCTATGTAACTGTCTGTGTTTCTGGCTCTCTTTCTGCTAGAAAAATGATCATGCCAAAAATTGCATGGGAATGCAATAAAATAAGCAGGAAAGAATGCTCTCAGCAAACTCTTAGGTGCATATGCTACCAAGCACAACTCAGCTGCCTTTGTTTTCCACTGGAACCTCAGCAGTCTCCGTACCATTTTTGGAACCAAACTATTTTGGATGCTGCTAACGAATATGATTAACAGCCACTGTGATAAAAGTAGAATGGGTTTCAAGGAAGCTGAAAGTCAAGGTTCAACAGCTTTACTGTGTGCAAGGGAGAACAGCAGAGCATAGCTATAAACCACGGTGTGCTGACAATAACATGGTAATGAAGTCAAGGTTTTGACAGTAGCATGGTTATATTTTGAATGGCTCTATAGATACCTGCTGCTTGCTTTTCACTCTTTACTATGAGCAAGAAGGCCATAATAGAAACTGTACAAGTTAACTACTTATAGCCGGGGGGGGGCCTAACCTGCAGCACAGGTGCCATACGAGGCAAGGGCAGCCATTGTCTCTGGCACGCGGCAGAGCAGGGAGAGGCCGGGAAGCAGAATGGCAGATAAGGCAGGGAGCTGAAAGCAGAGGCAAATCAGGCAGAAAGCACAGGGTGGGAAGCGGAAAACAGAGCAGTAGATCCAGGAGGCAGTGAGGGTGGGAGTGGCCCTAGAGGACGGTGCGAGGCTATTTCGTGGCGCTGACTTATGGCATATCATATAACCCTAGTGTAAAAAGTTCAAAATCCCCTTATCACTATTTTTGATTTTCAGACAATCTCTCAATTTATCTAATGACATTTTAGGGGAATTTTGAAACATGATCAATAACGTTAAAATTTAAGGCAACAGTAAGCATTTGGTTCTGGCATCAGAGACTCTGTTTTTTTTCTGATGGTGACCAATCCTAAGTCCTAGGACCCGTGTTAAAACACTGCTCTATTTGACACTGTTTGAAAGTTAGATTTTCTGTGCTTTACTGCCGTTTCCAAAGGCTTGGAGCCCCGATCGCTGATTTTAGCCAGGTGCCCAGCCCCCAGAGGTCCACCTAAAGAACGAAGCAGTGACAATGTTACAGTGATCTGGTCAAAACCAGGCATCCAGGTTGCAGCTGTATTGGTCTAGAGGAAAAATCATTCAGGACTTGTGGTAGAGGTGATATCTTTTATTAGACCAACTAGATGTTTGCAAAAAAAAATTCTTTAATTGCAAGCTTTTGGGTGCAAACGCCCTTCATCAGGCATCGGAGAAAAGATTGCAAAAAGTTCTCCTGGGTAGAAATAAAAGTTTCATATATGTATATTCATATATAGTTCTATATAAAGTTCATATATAGAAAGGAGTTTGCGTCCAAAAGCTTGCAATTAATGAAATTTTTTTTGCAAAAATCTAGTCTGGGCAAAACCAATGATTCAGAAACTGCAGAACTTAACACGATGCACTGGCCGTGCTGGATAAAACAGCTTACTTTAACCAACGGATGGGCAAAGCAGCTTTGGTACGGCAATGTGCCCATATTCATAACTGCCTTACCAAGAGAACATCCCTTTTTTTCTACTGCCACCATATCCACTATGTATTTTTTTCCTGCCCCATCCTTTTTGTGTTTGCAGCTCTTTCTTTCCCCCCTCTCTCTGACCACAAGCTGACGTCCCTCATTTTTATAGCTTCCTATAACCTTTAGCCCTTTCAGCTTGCTTCATGCCTGTGGTCACTGTGATGGATGAGAAGTTTCAGTGTGGTAACTGAAGAATGCCGGTATGTTAGCTAGCTATTAAGATAGACCGTATAACTTGCATAGGACTGGTGGAAAGTTTATTAGACACTCTATTGCTTCGGTTCAGCGGGGGCTTTTGGAGGAACAAGCAAGCGGGCATCTCTGGCATCGCTCGGGGACGGAAAAGAACTGCAGGCACTGAAGATGAGGAGGGCCAGATAAAAATAATCATGACAGATCCCGTAGGACTGCATCCCAGGGCCCAGATTCCTTGCCTAGAGAGAGCTGATGGCTTAAGCCCCCAGCCCTGTGGAGGTGGAATAAGGGAAACCAGGAGTGATCAGCCATGCTATGGCAATCATTAGACATTTTGAGTGCGCTTGTCATCCCACAACCCCAAGAGAGGCATTTTTTGGGAGACTGCTCCTTGGTCTATGCGGATCTTGAATGGACAGCCTCTGAACACCCTTCTTCCCACCTCGCCTTGGAGCTATGAGGCCGTCTCACTGCTCTGTCCATACGGCAGCCAGAGACTCAACCCGATGAACTAACGCTGCGATCTGTTTAGACAAGGAGAGGGAGAGCCGATCAGATCAGATAAGCGCATATCTAGAGAAAGCTGTCTTTTTTCTTTGGCAGGCGAAGTTGTTTGGGTAGATGTAATATCTTTTATTTGACCAGCTAAATAGTTGGGGAACTGTTTTTGCAGGCTTTTGGGCACAGACGTCCTTTGTCAGCCATTGGGAGATTCTGCTGTTGTTCTTTCTTCTTTCTCAGCTTTGTAACAGGCCAAATCTACAGCGCTGCAGTTTCTGCTGTGGTTGTCTTGAAGAGCCTAGTGGACTGCCAACTTCCAAGACAGTCAGCATGCTCTCTCAGGTTACAGGTCCCAGGTGCTGCCTGGTTCGGCAGGAGAAACTCTGTTGGCTCCTGCTTTGGGTAATGACAGTGGCATTCACCTTTGCTGGGCCATGACATCCCTGCCAGCTGGGAACGGAGGGAAACGCTAACATTTCC